>NC_047140.1:18068262-18368262 GCF_009829125.3 Periophthalmus magnuspinnatus
TTCTTTTATGCATTTTATTGTATCAAACCTTGAAATACAATACAATACACTACACACTAAAGTTGGCCTCAAATAAACAAAACAAAAAACTGTTTTGCTATTTATTAAATGTATCGCGCTATTTTAACATCACATCAATTCATTTTAAATTCACTTAGCATTACCTTCAAGACTAAAATACCTACTTTTCTAAACACAGAAGCTTCCTCAGGTGAAGTATTTATATCGTAACAAAGGTCTTCACAGACTAACATGCTGTCCGCTGCCTGGTATTTAAATATTGATTTATTTTAGCACGACTTGGCTCATTTCCGAAATAAACTGAATAGAGCGGGAAGTTCTGCACCCCTCCAGATACAGTAACCACCCCATACAGAGTCTGGGGATATGAATGAATAAAAGTCCAGCCACGTCCATTACAACCTGATTTACTCTGCACCGCACTATCTTGTCTACATAAAACATCTTTGTGTGTCTCTCTTTGTTTCGCCAGCAGGGGGCCCTTCCATAGCATCAGCTGTTCTCCTCCACACCACCATCACACCGGTCAGCAGCAGAGATGTCCCGACGACTGTCTCTGTCCGATGCGGAAAGGTCACCGTATATGAGAGAAAATGACGTCCCCAAGTCTTTGTTCAAACGGCTGGAGGTTATTTCGTTATTTTAAAGATTGTAGAAAGTTCCTAGCTCTTTAGGTAGTCTTCACAGTGACCAAATCCCTGTGCGTGTTTACGTGCAACCTGTAGCCTCCTGTCATGTGTGTGCCTCCAGGTAGAGTCCCTTATTGCACGCTAACACAATTGAGCTTTTTTTGTTTTGTTTTTTGCTTTAAGCCTATTTTAAAAATGCAATTTAAAAAAATATATATATATATAACAGAATGACATTTAATAATTGTTTGAGAAATTGACAAATAAATTGACTAAAGAAATGATGAATTATACAAAATAATAAATTATAACAATATTGTTATTTATTGTGATTCTTATGAGAAGAAATACCACGATTTTATCCTAATTCACTTTTTTGTATTCACATTATCTAATAGATCGCCTAATACAATGTTATTATTATTTTCTAGTTTTTATGACTTTTTAGTGTGTACACTTAAGTTCATAGTATGTAACATTTTTGCCCCTCAAAAACAGACTAAAGTAAAAGCATGTGTTTTTCATTATGTTTTTATTGAACTGAAAAACAGAAAACATGCATCCTTACTCCAATCAGGCTTGCATCTCCACAAATCTGACTCTTACTTGTCCAAGCATGGAGGTGGGTCTCTTCTTGCTTGTTTCCATGGAAATGTTGTTCCTGTTACTATAGTATTGCACATTATGGCATAAAACTACCTCCATGGGGAAAGTTCCAAAGTATGGTTTTAACTTTTTATTTCAGTGGAATCATGCAGTTTGCTTTTACATACTACATACTATCACTTTAACTTATTCATCTTGACATCCCTGAAGTTGATGCTAGCCTGTGCAGCAGGAGTAGCTCTTGTCTGTATTGTTGCTCTTGTTTTTGAGCTCACCCTGATCCTGTTAAAGTGTTAGCGTTTAAAGATTAGCATCATAGCTCAGAGCAGTATAGGCCCACACTCTTTTAGTCACAGCAGCAGCAGCAGATCAAGCCCAGTCCAAATGCCATGTTCTTTTCAAACACTGACCTTTCTCAACCAAAGCCCAATGCAAACCAATGCAGCAGGTTCAATATTCACTATTACAAAACTATATGGGTGGATGGCACTACATTAGGTTGGCCTGGAGGAGGACCATTGTCTTAACCAGCATAGAAGTGTATTTAGAATTACAAACGACTTGTTATGGCAACTGAATACATACTCAAGAGCAGATAGAGGTGATGGACATACAATCTTAGCAAATGTTTTGGATAAAGGAACAATATAGTGTAATCTATGGTAAATAAAAAAACAAAATCTGTCGTAACAGGAATACAGTTCATATATACTGACTTATATTCAATAGTGGGTCAGGAATAAAAAGATCATATGCGTTACCAGTTCAACAATATGAGACTGATAAACCAAATGTCTATAATGGCCCATTTAATGCTAGATAATTGCAATTGCAAACATTCTTGATATTATGAACCATCATTGTGACATGTAAAAGTCCATCACAAGTAAATACTATTCTGTCAAGGGAACAGGTTTTTTTTTTCAGTGGTATGTTGGCCTACTGTACATACAGATGGATAAAGAAGAGCTTTGTTTCAGATTCAGAAAAGGACTGGGATATTTGCTCAAGGTTGAGATGTGTTCATATAGACAGTGAGAAGAGGCAGACAAAAGCTATGAAAAAAAACCCTGTTATACAATCACATCTGAATTTAAAACGCTAAGGTGTCATACACGGAGGACACATCGCATTTTAGAGATCTGCTTGGGTTTATTGCGGGCTGGTTTTAGTCATTAGATGCTGCAACTCAAAAGGAGGAGGATTTCTGCTTTCTGATTAGATAATTGGCTTGAGAACCAAAACACGAAATGTACACTTTTTATCAGTAAAATTTGGTGTTAACACTATCTGACCAAGCATGTAAGCAATGTTTAAGAAATATTTTTGTTGTGGGCCACAGTAGCTCAGTTGGTAGAGTGTTTTTCCACTGATCCGAAGGTTGGTGATCCAGCTCTTGTCATAAACATCATTTGCTAAGCGGTCAGATCCACTGACCCACAGGTTGGCGAAGCGATTCCAGCTCCCACAGATGAATGCTGTCCTTGTGTCCTTAACTCACCTTGCTCTCAATGTCTGCGTACACTGGTGTTTGAATGTGTGTGTGAATGGGTGAGTGGTTCCTTGACTTAAAGCACTTTGAGTACCTTGAAGGTGGAAAAGCACTATATAAAAATGTGACCATTCACCATTTGTGGGTAGGTCATTGTGAGAAAACTTTGGCCTTTAATTTTTGATTCAAAGTACCACATCCACGAGTAATCCAACTGCCATAAGCCTATACTCTTACCCTTTCTGCCTGGTCTAAATAGCTCCGTAGCTTGTATATAACCTGTCCCTTCTTTAACGTTAGTGCTACAAATCAATTACTCTTTACTGCTAACATAGGGCTTTCCATTTAACTCATTATAAACTGGCTAAACAGTACATGAAGGAGATACGCGCTGCTTACATTTGCTTAATGTATTGGAATAAACACAAGTTGCTTGGTCAGGTAGTTTTCAGCCCACATGCAGCCAGCAGCTAAACAAATCATTAAGACTCTATGCTCAGGTCTACAGCTCTGCAAAAACATCTATGGGAAAATCTAAATTAAAACCTTCAAAAATGTTTATCAAGCTAAAAAGAAAAGAAACATGTAGTGCCATTTTTCAAAGTGACATCTACACTTTAAACCTTTAATTTAATTTAACGGCCTAATCAAATACTTGAACCTGAACCAAGACAATTACAGGCATGTTTAAGCTCATTTCTGTCAGGCTGCAAAACATGACTCATTATATAATTATTGTTACTGGGAGACAAAAAAATACTGAGATACTATATAACCTATAATAATTGTTAATAAACACTTACAAACATAGTCTATTAATCATTATATCATGAATCTAATTTCATTCTGCCACTGTTAATGAGCCTATTTTAACAAGTAAAGGAATCCAGAAATAGCCTACTAACTTAGTTTAGTTTGGTTTCTTTTGCATATTTTACATAGACCATGTACAGGAGCACACTACACAACACAGATTACACAAATAGCATAAAACAATGCAATCTATATGCATAAATAGGCTTAGTAGTTATTTCATGATACAAATTCCCGGATAAAATGTAGCAAAGTTGTTTGTCCTACATTTGAAAACACAACAGTTGCACTAAGGATGCCTGTTTTTTTGTTTGTTTGTTTTTTACTCAAAATAGGCTATTATTTAGATTTTCTGTCATTTAAAAAAATATTATTATTATTATTTTTTTTTTTTTTTACAAGAACTACTCAAAATAGGCAGTTATTCAGATTTTCAGTCATGTTTAAACATTTTTATCATTATTATTTTTATTTAATTTTTTACCGTTCTATGCAAAAAGTTATACATGAGGTTATATCGGTTAAACTAGTGTATGCTATTGAGCCAGTGCCAGTGTATTATAGTGGAGTACAAAGCGCTGCAGTGGTGTAATCTCGCCTGTTGAAGTTTGTCACATTTACAGCCTGTTTACACTGACTCACAACCTCCGCTCCTCCGTCCCTCCACCCGCCTCCTGCTCGCACTTTACCCGCTCTCTCCTCTCTCTCAGTCCGCTGTCACTCCCATCGTGTCCGGGGACTACTCTCACCACCACGGGCTCCATCAGCGGGACAAACCGGCCATGGCAGTCCGAGTCTCGTTCACTCAGCTCCGCGTAGAGGCCGAGCTGGAGCGGTACCGGGCCGAGTGCCAGTGGGAGAGGATACCGGCGGCGGTGGAGCACATGCTGGCGGCGCGGATACACGAGGACGGTGAGGCAGTCTGGAGCATACCTTTACCTGGAGTTTGGAGAGTTTAGCCAAGTTTGTACTTCAGCTGCACGATTTGAGAAAATAAAAGATCTAATTTCGATTTTTCTGGCAACTATTTCGATTAGATTTGGGACATATGTTTAAAAAGTAGTATTATGCTAACACGCACGTTATAACTCCATGGAGACGTTAGGGAGACTGGAACATTAACTGAAGCTACTGATTTAGAGTTGTACAGCTAGCTACAACATAAAATAAATTAAAAAAGACATATTTATAGAGGATATCCAATTAGGCTAAATCAAAATTGTGTTTTTAATTTGATAGGTTAGATATTGTGTAGCTACAGCCCTAGTTTGTAGATCACTATTTTAGCTGTCAAATTTAGCTAACTTTGACATGGGCTATTCAGTTGATTCAAGAGTTTTGATTATTTTGTATTTTCATTTTTGTATTTTGTATTTTTGTATTTATAGAGGACATGCAATTAAGCTAAATCAAAATTGTGTAGCTACAGCCCTAGATTATAGATGACTATTTTAGCTGTCAGACTTAGCTAACTTTGACATCAGCTATTCAAACGATTCAACAGTTTAGATTATTTTGTAGTATGGATGGGACAATAAACAATAATATCCTTTATCGTGATAAAAAGTGTCAGCAATAATCATTCGTGTTCCCCCTTATCCAACGGGGGTGAGGGGGAGGACAAAGGGGTGTGTTGTCCCGGGTTTTAGGGGCCCAGAATTGGACTTTCTTCCTATTAATTTGTATTAAAGGGGGGCCCACGAGAGACGTCTTGCCTTAGGCCCCCAAATTTCAGTTGACGGCCCTGCTCATCCAGAATATTCAGTGATTCAACCATTTAGATTATTTTGTACTACGGATGGGACAATAAACATCAATATCGTTTATCGTGATAGAAAGGATCAACAATAATCATTTGTGGGACATTTTAATCTAATTGTGATAATCGCCAAGAAAGATTATATCACCAGAATTTGCAGAAAAAAGGGGGTCTGTTGTCCCGGGGTTTAGGGGCCCAGAATTGGACTGTCTTCCTATTAATTTGTATTAAAGGGGGGCCCATGTGAGACTTCTTGCCCTAGGCCCCCAAATGTCAGTTGATGGCCCTGCTCATCCAGAATATTCTCCACTAGGTCGTACACGTTATAACTCCATGGGCACATTGGGGAGACCCGAATATTAACTGAAGCTACTAATTTAGAGTTGTACAGCTAGCTACAACAAAAAATAAATAAAAAAAGACGCATTTATAGAGGACATCCAATTAGGCTAAGTCAAAATTGTGTTTTGCTACAGCCCTAGTTTGTAGATCACTATTTTAGCTGTCAAACTTTGCTAACTTTGCTAACTTTGACATCGGCTATTTAAACGATTCAACAGTTTAGATTATTTTGTCGTATTGATGGGACAATCAACAATAACATTGTTTATCGTGATAAAAAGGGTCAACAATAATTGTTTGTGGGACTTTTTATATAATTGTGATAATCGCCAACAAAGAGGGGGGCCCATGTGAGACTTCTTGCCCCAGGCCCCCAAATTTCAGCTGATGGCCCTGCTCATCCAGAATATTCTCCGCTAGATTGTAGTTGTTTTCACTGATGACAAAGTACAATACTATAATAGTTCTTTAAACATGGAACTTATTCATAAGATTAAATATATGTGTTTAATTATTCAAATAAAAAACATCTTAAACTGTCAGCAACTTTAATAATTAGCATGATGTAATTGTTAATCGCAATTATTTTGGCCATGACAATCGTGACACTAAATTTCAGCATCCTTCCATGCCTATTTTGTAGAATATTAAATGTTGATGTATTGTACAGTAAAAAGTAGCCTATTCCAGCCTATAGTATCTCTGCTAATATGTGCAAGAACTCAAACTTTACACACAAAGTAGTCATTACCTGAAGGTTATTGTGGGTGTCATTTTACATTTTTTTGTTCAGGCACTAGGCAGGTAGCTTATACTGTTGTAATAGCTTAGGTGTTACTCTTATTACACTGCTACTGGCTGTAGTCTATTTACATACTGTGACATAAGTGAACCGAGCCAAAATATGATCTTGTCTTACCCACTATTGATGCCTTTCATCTTGCAATAATAAAAATACCAATCAGACAGACAACCCAGTGAAGTGAGTGACAGGTATGCATCAGTTAGGGCATCTGGTGTAAAACATACAAATAGGCTACTATTGGATAGCTTCTGTGTGCGACAACTACACAGCAAAAATAACAACTGGCATAGGTTATATTTATATGAATTCAAAACTTAAATCCTGATTTGAGTTGAAGGTGCACTATGTAACTTATCGGTGCAGGGTTCGCTCATAGTAAGAAAGCATATTTACTAGTAAAGATGTAATAAATGCAAGATAGATCAGTTTAATGCCATACTTTGCAACATTATGGGCAAAGAAATAACATCTCTATTGAGACAACTAGGTAGCTCCTTGTTTCTCCTGCATAAAGTGATCCATACCACTCCCTTTTAGGAGTCTAAAGAGAACCGCTGGAGGGGCTACCTTCCAAAGGGGTCTGGAACGCTTGGGACCTGGGACCGGCTCGTGGGTGGTGGTGCAAATCACTCCCCCGCGCAGTCATTGGACGACCAGCAGCATCTCCAGCCAAGTTGCATTTTCATGCTCCAGGTCCAGGAACAGGGCTCTGCTCTGTGAACAACTGCTGTGACCCCAGCATAACTAATATTAACTTAATAAATGAAATCTAAATCATACTTGAATTATTATACTCCCATAAGGCTTATCTAAGCAAATCACAAAAAGACATTTAGTATTTCAAGTTTTTAGTGCTGTGAGACGAAGCATATCGGCTGAACAAGTGAAGCATATCTGCTCAACAAGTTGCCATCACTGGAAATCTGGAGGTATATCAGAAGATCAAGTCAGTGTCTGGGGAGAAACTATTATTTTATGTTTATATATGTTTTTGGCATCTTAATCGTGTGTCTAAGAAATGTCACGAGCACCACTACTGGTGTACTGCTGGTTTTTCATGGACTGCGTGGATGCGTATCCAGTACAAACCCCCGTGAGCTCAGTGTTGTGCCACTGTGTTGATGCTCCTGTAGCACCGGCGTTTTATATCTGTCCTGTGCCTCGTGGCGGTGCAGACCTACATTTGGGTGTGTCTTGCTAGACCTGTGCCACGCGCAGAAGCGTCCTGGCCTGTTTGTAATGGAAACTCTTCCTGGCTGGAGGTGACGCCCACCCAACTGTTGCACGCCAAGGCAGAGCCAAGGAAACCATGCCTGTGGAAATGAGGCTATAGACGATGAAATAGCATAATATGCTCCATTTAAAAATTTTAAATAAATTGCCCAATAGTGTAAACTTTTTACTACATTGGTTAGCTGATATATCGGGCCAATATTTGGACTTGTTTGTGTATTGGCTAGCTGGCTTAAATTTCCAGCATAGGGCGATTTGTTTTGGTTGATCTGCTGTCCAAAACATACACACAAAGCTTTATTTTAACACTTAGTACAAAGAGATAGCTGCACAAAACGTGACAACACAGCTCTTATATGTTTGTGGTAAAAAAAAATGACTTGGATGGAAATTGTAGTAAATTTAAATTACATAATTTGGGGAAAATAATCAAACATATCAGCCCAAAAATATCAGCAGAGCTTATTGGCCATAAACATCTCGTAGTCAAGTAACTAAATCTAAGATAGGGAGATTCAGAGGAACATTCTGGGTTTCAGAATGATGAAAATTGACTGTTATGAACTGTTGCCATAGGAATTAACAAAATATTACTTTTAAATGGGGAAATGTCCCCAACATATTGCATATAACAGGAAACTGAAACTTATGATATTTTCTTTTTTGCAGTGCAAACGTTTTTAGCCACAGCGTTCTACAAGCTAGTATAGTCACTATCTCTCTCACTATTCGGAAACCACTGATCTATTACTTCCTTCCTTCCTTTTATTATATTGTAGGTTTACATGTGGAATTCACATTTCCATGTGTTAATTAATTTATAACTCTATTCTTCTAGATTACTGATTGAAATGAAATACAAATAGAGCTGTTCAAAGCCATAGTAACCTTGAATAAACTCATAAGTGGATCCTAAAAGTGAAAGGTTTTAACATTTCTTGCGTGATTGAAATCCACTTGCTAATGGAGTTATCATGGAGTTTACTTAAACTGCTATTTAAACACCATTGAGTGCAGAGTGTTGCAGAGGTGTTCACAGTTACATTCACCTTGACCTGGACTTCGGACTTTCTTTGAGATAAAGACCAGCTGAAATGAAAGCCTCCAGTAACTCATTTCACCAAGAAAAACACGCACAAGTTTTTGTTGTTTCACGGTCCAAGCCAGGATTTAGGAAAGGCACGGCATCCAAAATGTCTTACTCTCAAACTTTGACAAACTCCTGCCAGTGCTGTTATTGCGTCCTTAGGCAAGACACTTAAATCAGTAGAGCTGTGCACGTAATCAAATTTGAGTAAAACTGAGATCCAGTTGTGTCAAACTGACAATGTTCTACTTGAGTCTTTTTAATGGAGAGGTCCAAAGTTCTGTCAGTAAAAGCATTTGGTTTGGAGCAGAGTTCAGACTTTGGAGGAAAAAAATGGCAAAATGGCACAGTGGCTGTCTTGTTTTTGGCCATGAAAACCAAAATTAAGAAAATCTAAAATTGAATCAAAAATTGTTCTTTATCAATATGAGGGAAAAATGTGTGATTTTTTTTGCCATCATGAACAGCTGTAGTTACAGTTGTTGCTTACAAGCAGTGAATGAGTAACACTTGATAGAGTAAAGCAACTGTTATGCAGTTTAAATATAAACAGATCGAAACCAGGTTCAGGTTAAACTAAACTGAAGTATTTCATTTGATATTGTTAAAGTATGAAGTACATTTCCTGCATTTTTTCTAAAGAATGTCGTCTGTCTGCAGATGCTTGTAAGTGAAAGAAAAGTGAATTTAATACACTCCTGTTACTTGGCTTTTTGGTGTCAACTTAAATGTGGTTAAGTTCCGCTTTTTACGATGGCAGGGACCTAATAAAACATCCGTCCATTTTCTTCCATTTATCCGGGGCCGGGTCGCGGGGGCAACAGTTTAAGTAGGGGCTCCCACACTTCCTTAATAAAACAAATTAAGCAAAAACTTGACATATTCGTGCATGCTTGTCTCTATACTTTGTCAAATTGTCAGTACCAAAATGGAAAATGGATGGAACTGGATTTGTTAAGTGTTTTCGGCTGGAAAGGTCTGTTTTTCCACATTTATTTGAATATTTATTTTAAAAACAAAAAAGTAGTATCAATGTATTTGCTGTAGATATACAGTAACTATAATGGTAATAGTTTTGATAGTAGAAACCTTAAAGGACCCCGTGTCCTTCTACAGGCATAGACATGTTTAGGTGTGGTTTATAGGGTTATGAGTGAAGGCCAAATTTTTTATAGTATAAATAGTATAAAATATCAAATTGTACTTAAACTTTGATGTAATCCTGCATTGATTAATTGGCTAATCGGGGCCTGTCATGATAACAAATTTTCATCCGATATATTGCGGAAGTAAATATAGACTAGTAGTTTGTATCTATAATGAGTCATAGAAGTTATTTATTCCACCGTCTACAATTAAAATCTTATCAAAACATAACCAAAGATATAACTATAACTACATAACTATAACTGTACAGGCTATAAAACACAAATATACAAAATACAATGGCGATATTAAATCATTTGGTTGATAATGCATTTGAAAAGTCTCATTGTATTAGTAATAATTCACCAGTCAACTATTCGAAAAATGAATCAGTGACTGGCCGAATGTTAATAATATTTACATAGTTGCAGCCCTACTTTGATGGTTGCTACGTATATATTGCAATGTAAAATAAATAGACCTTATCATAAATCATACTATTATCTCTTCTGTACACCTTGACGCCCCCCTTATACATCGCTTGTCTTGTTCTAGTCGCAAAAACACTGTTATATTGAGTGTTTATAGCACATATGTCCCTGTGCCTGCTGTTACAGTGGACACAACCTCTGTTTTTACTGCCTCTGCTGTTCTTAAGTTCCTATATCTCTATAATCTGCAGTACAGTCTTAGATACATGGTCCAGTGCAGACTCATCCTCAGATCTGCTCATGTAAGCTTGCTGATTGATTTTACAGTTTGTTAGCTGTTCATCGAGGGAGAAACGCAGAGTCACCTGTATTTAGTCCGCAGAGGTGATAGGTGTAACAGCCACTTCACATTGAGTCGATATTGCGGGGATGATAAAAGAAAAAAGAGATTGTGTGGATATTAAGGGTGCATTCAAACTTGTTTAGCCCTGATGTAGACTTGGTTTTGTCTTTTTTAGTCACGTTGTGTAGTCTAGGTTTAGTTCCAATTTTCATGTAGTATGTTTATGGCTGAATCCACGCAAAATTAATAGTTTCTTTTGTTGTAAATGATCATTGTTCCCCACCATACACAATGCACATTCTAAATATAGCTTTGCACTCAAGGACATTGTATTGAAATCCATAATATCCATGATGTTGTTATGAAAATATGCAAAGATACGAAAAAGTATTTTTAAAAGCTCTGTAACAAATGGATAAAAGCTAAGTTTTTAGTACAAAAATGCATTCTTACATAGAACTGGGTTTCCTCTACACTGAACTGGCTGTAAGTTGGCCCTGTGACATCACCTGCTTGTCTCCATGGAAATGACTAAGTTAAGTTTATTACCACACTGTGGAATATTCCAAGAAAAGTAATAATAACAGCTCCATGGAAACAAGCAGCTGGTGGACCCAATCCCTGAAAAAGGTACATAGTGCACCACCTACTAAAGTAAACTCCTACAACTAAATAAAACAGAGATACATGAATTATAAGTGTGTCCCTTCCCAATTTTCTGGTTGTGGCCCTTATGATGAAAGTGAAGTGAAAAATGTGAATTGATTCTGGATATAAACATAAGCTTCAGTCTTGGCCAAAGAACAGAAACAAACCAAATCTGAATCTAAACAGGAAGTCTTTAACCAACAGGGCGTGTACATAGAGGAGAGGTCTGCAGATGGACAGAAGTAAAGAGACTGATATTACCAAGAAATACTGTATCAGATGAAGTTAAGTCAAGTTAAAGTAAATACACAGAAACACACAGACAAATGTGTGTTCCTGTGGCATTTTTTTTCTTCCTATCAGCTTAGGTTCAATTTTGAAAAATCTAACCAGTTTAGGGCTGCAACTAACAATTAATTAGCTTATCAACTGATATAGTGATTATTTCCTCGCTTAATCGGTTAGTTATTTGGATCACAAAAGGCCCCTGAATGAGGTTGTTACAAAATGTTCCCCAGATGAAGCTGAAGTAAAGCTGTTTGCAGACATCCTGATGGAGTGTTTACAGACACACTGAAAATGACTCTGAATGGCAGTCTTGATTTCATAAATATTGTCCAGATGATTGCATACCTTATTCCAGGACATATCAAGGATTTCACCAATGTATAGAGGATTTAATCAAAAACACAACCTATGCCCATTTCTTATGTAACTACTGCTGAGTCATAAAAACTGTTCTCTCAGCTCACGACATGTTATGGAGTCTTCTTAATTACAGTTTCTTAATTACTAAATTAGTTAACGATTATTTCAGTAATTGATTAGTTGCGATTAATTGATTAACTTGTTGCATCCCTAAACTGGTTGGTTTAGTCTCCTCATTTCAGTTTATGTTACTGGCATGTGTTTATGTTTGAAGACTTTTACAACTCAAAAGATAAGATATATAGAATTGAAATTATTAAACTATATTACCACAAAAAGGACTTATGTTAAATAAATTGAATTGAACAGAAACATTTAGTGTTGTCTTCCAAACAAGCTATTCAGTTTGTCAGTATCCCAGCTCTACTTAAACCCTTATTTGTAGTTTTGCTGGGTTTTGTCTGTAATCTCTCTGATTCGCTGTAGGTGTATTTGAGGAGGGCCAGTCAGGGCTATTTAAGGAAACCTCCTCAGCTCTCTGGATCTCACATTGCTGGGAAATGTTGTGATGAGTTTGTATTGGCTTCAAACACAAATGACCTATGACCCCTAACCCTGTGTCTAGGCTTTTTTTGGCTTACTACAGGAAAAACAGATTTGAAAATTTACAAATATAAAAGTTCAGAGAAAAAATAATATTTGGAGAAAAAGATTAAATGCTTGGCAGCGTTAGACTGATACAAGCCTCTATGAAGGTCTTGATAGTGATTACAACAGCAATGGTAATTTGTGTTTATTGGACAAAGGCTAGTATGTCTGCTTTCTTGCAAATGTTTGTGCAGCAGTACAGATACACACATAGGACTTACACAAACTTGGCATTCTATCTTCATGATAACACATTTTAAAACTTGATATACTTCTACAGAGAAATATTGCGATAAACATCAGGATAATGTTGAAACTTTTTTATTCCACTGACAATAATAAACCATTTTTAAATATACAGTATGGTTAAAACACATGAGCTGCAACAAATAAATAGCTGAATGAACCAATAATTAAGAATAGAAAGTTACGTATTCAACCCTCTACAGCTTGAATAATATCACATTACACAAAAAATAGAAAAATTCTCCCTACTATTGCAAAGAAAATGTACACACGAGCTATCATATATTGAACGAAGTTGATATATAATACCGGTAATTGTCGTGACAGGCCTAGAGGGTGCTGAAACTTGTATTTGCCTTGATTCAATTTTGTGCATTACAGACAAACATTTTACATGAAGAAGAAATATGAATAGGTCTGGCCCTCGCTCCTCTGGATTAAGGAGACACTGTTTCCCTGTGTTTCAGATGACTATGGGACTCTTCTGTTGGCCGAGGCTCTGCTGGAGGAGTGTCTGCAAGACAACATGGAGCAGCTCAGACGGTGTAAACCTCTGGAGGACAAGACTCTGCCCAAACTGAGCCGCTCCAAAGCTCTGCTCAACACTATACTGAGCCGAGGACGCCTCACGGTGGGTACGCTCATCACATGTCATGGCTAATGGGCTTGATACATAGGAGTGATCTCTTTTCTTTCTTCTTTACCTTTATTTATACAGGGGAACCCAATGAGAGCACTTGGACTTTCTTTTTCATGGGTGCCCTGTTCAAAATACAATACAAACAAAACAAATAAGTATTTAAATCCACATAAAGCATTAAAATCATCTACAGGTGTGTGTATAAAAAATTGTTACCAGATTATTAAATTGCAACTGTGGCACCAAAGTATCCAATTTTGCTTTTCCTTGAAGTTTGTTCCATTTTTGTGAAGCAATACAGCTAAAAGCCCTCTTTCCTGTCTCATTTTTGGTGGGGCTAGTCCTTAGTCTTAAACAGTCATATGACTGGTATTAAATGTTCCAGTATCAATGATTAACAAGCAGGTGAGATATTCTGGCAGGCTATGAAGTAGTCCCTTATAAATACATTTCATACAGTGCTGTTCTCTTCTAACAGGCCAACCCACTTTTTCGTAGAGAACACAGTGATGGGTTTCAAATCCATCACCTGTAATGAAACAAAGTGCTGAGTGAAAGAGTGGATCCAAAGGTTTCAAAGCACAGGCTGAATATCTGGAGATAGTAAAAGACCCCATATGTAATGTGGGCTGTAATGGGTAAACTGAATAATCAACACACGCCAAAAGACTACAAAACAAAACAGTGGCATTATTAATGAATTGCATTCTCAAATGTCAAAATAAGCAAACTGATTTTCATTCATGCACATTATATTTGTAAATATCTAGAAGCCTTCAGTCACCTTATTTTATGTATTTAAAAAAATCTGAGTGTACAATAAAAATAATCATTGCAATAAGGATAGGACCATGGGCTGGGACAAATGGTAGATGGAAATGGAATGAGTCATTCAAAATACAACTATTTACTATTTAGAAAAGCCATTAAAAATGTGAACAAGCTCTTAATGGTTTGCATCTTACATTTCTTTTATTTCAAAAATCTTATCTGACCCTCCTGTGTCCTCAGCCCAGATACCTGAATGAGGCTCTGCTCCTGATGGCAAAGGTACATTATGTCCAGGGCAGGTACAGAGACGCTCAGGGAATGTGTGCCAGAGTGGGACTGGAGGAGCTCACCCAGGACGACCAGCCTGTGTACCACCTCAGACTGCTCGCCGAGGCTTTTGTTATTAAAGGTACAAAGAAGACACATTTCCCCACTAGGACCTGCTTTAAAGCCAAAGTATGTAACTTTTTGCCAAAAATCGTCTAAAATAAATCCATGATTTTCTCATTTTGGCTGCTTTTATTGCGCTGAAAAACTTAAACAAAAAATAAAACTTACTGTGAGTGGGCTTGCATCTCCACAAGCTGTACTCTTATTCCTGCTTATCTGTCCTCATGGAGAATGTTCCAAATTATGGCTTTAACTTTCTATTTTTATGGAATTATGCACATGCCACCTCCAGAAACCTTTAACTTAATTCGCTATATGCTAATTCCTCTCGTGAAGCTATGTAGCAGTAGATTTTAGTGGTCTTTTCTGTTGAAATTGTATTGAAATTAGGGGTAGGTAAAATTGGAAAAAAATAAATATCTATCTATTTTTTAAGTATCCCAAAAAACAATAATCAGAAGATATTTTGACAATTATTGGAGGTTTAATTTATTTTATTTTATTTATTTATTTAGAAAAGGGACAGTGCATATTAATGAACATAAGATACATATGTAAATATGCCAGATTTTAGCCACAGGCTAGTTTCCATCTGTTGTCCCTGGACAGGTTGATAGTCACATTTAACATAAAATACCACATACACAAAATACAGTCAAATACACACAGGGCAGGACAGAAGCCAAGTCAAAAACATAAACTCAGGAGGGTTACTACAACTTTTAAAGTGCTGTGTGTATTGCACAAGTCCTAAAGTGCTGTGTGTATTGCATAAGTTCTAAAGTGCTAAGTGTATTGCACGAGTTCTAAAGTGCTAAGTGTATTGCACAAGTTCTAAAGTGCAAAGTGTATTGCACATAACCTAAAGTGCAAGGTGTATTGTACAAGTCCTATAGGTCGAGTATTTTATGTAAAGCTAAAACTGAGTAACTATGAATTGTGTTCACATGTTTGTGTTGATCTAAGCCACTCCTTTAATTACCTTTTAAATGTAGTAAAAGTGGGTGCCTCCCTTACACAAGTGGGAAGACTGTTCTACTGCACACAACCTTTAAATGACAGAACATTTTGACCAAAAGTAGTTTAAGTATCAAACAAATGTGAAAGGACTGTAAAATTACTCACAAAAGTGCAGAAGTTTGCTCCATCAGCTCTTTTAGCTATATTGGCATATATTCAAAACAATGTTCATATGATTGATATTATCTATAATTCAATATATTGACCACCTCTACGTGAAATTTTAACATTTGTACACATTTATAAGCTGGTATACTAAAACATTATAATGTATACTGTGTTTCCTGTGGGATTGTTTGCTAAACCTTTGCAAATGCATTATTATACACTGTCAAATGCACCACTGACTGTCACACATTTGTGGATCAACGATGTAAACATTTTAAATTTACATATATATGTTTCTCACACTGATTCACATTAACATGTAACCAAGAAACTGTTATATCAGACATCAGACTGGCCAGTAGAACATAATTTAGATGCCCTTATTTAGAAATTGGTTCACTCTTGGAACCTCTGATGTAGACAATATTAAACATAAACATAATTTAACATGAAATACTCTAAACTAAACAGTTTAAAACTCAAAATGTGTACATATGAGAAATTATTTTATCTTGCACACTGTAAGTAGAGACCTAAAGATTTGTTTTAAAGGCATACTATGTAACTTTCTGAGGCTTTTGGAAAGGCTGTCACCATCTTGACTCCAGGAAGATGTTTTAGCTTATCTACATTGTTCCAAGTATGTAATTGATTTATTTCAATGAACACAAGCCAGCGGTGGTAGATAGATATGTTTAAAGCAATATGGTGGAACAAAGCAAAGCAATAACATCTCTATGGAGACAAACACACGGCGCACTGTATATTTCAGTAGACTTACACTGCATTTGAGAATCTCCCCTAAAACTTTCAGTTAGTCAAAAGTATGTCTATGAACAGATATAATTTACTGTTTCAACTCCCCTCATCTGAGATTACAGCCGAGGCAGTGCTGACTTCATCAAACCAACCCAAGCTTTTTCTTTCCAAATGATCAGTTTCCCCTCGTCTGGTTGGAGTTATTACAGACCTGTATTCTTGCTGACCTTGTAAGGCGCTTGGACTGGACACAGAGGGTGAAATAGAGACATCCTAAATGAATGTACTGCAGCTGGGGAGGATCAGGCTGAGTGGACAGTAGCCTCAGTACAGGGAGAACCCAGACCAAAAGGAATGAGCTTGGACGCCATTTTGAAGGGTTAGGTGTAATGAGATATTATAATTTTGGATAGAACTAAATGGTATTTCCCTCTTAGTTAAAGCAGGTCTATGAGCTTTTAACCATGTTATAGTTGTCTTCCCTTCTCATTTACCCCCTCGAAGTTGTTTTTGGAGTGATTCATGCATGTTTGAGCGATCTTTAGTCACTTCATCGCCACCAGCATACACCCACTGCTCTGTACTTACTTCTTTCTTCAATTGTATTTTCTTAATCGATGATATGCGTAGGATTCGGAAGCGTCGCATAGTCATTTTAGTACAAATGAAAAAAAAATCTGCTACTTGCTGGTGTGATTTGCAGCCATCCATAGAAAGGGCTGATGGCTGCATGCCTCTTTGTTGTGATGATGTTTATGCCGATGTAAGCTCCCATTGCGCACCACAGTTTTCTAATGTGGAAGTCAGTGGACTTGTTACTTTTTTAGAGTTTTAGATAAATATTGGGATTTAAAATGGTGCAAATTATAACATAATGATCCACAGGTGCCATAGATTATAGCTATGTAGCAGATACAAGAACAATAAGTCTTCTTTAATGCTTTTCCTTCTTGACTGCACATTAACCTTATTTTTGAGGTTTTCTAGTAAATTTAAGACACATCCAGAGATCTAGACTATTATTATTATTGTCTTAGATGAGTATTAGTCATTTTGGAGAAGTTAGTATTAATTTTGTTCATAAGTCATCCAATCAAATATTTCCAAATATTTATGTGCCATTTACTAGACTAATAAAATATATGCTGACTAACAAACAAACAGGTTTTGAATTCACAAAATATATGTTGAATCTGTGTATAGTATAGTATAATAATAAACAATTATCTGTTGATTAATTCAGTAATCACTTTGTCACAATTGCATTAGTGTGAACTGTACCGGCATGGCGTAAATTGCCAGTTGTGTCCTCGAGCAAAACACTTAATCTTCCTTCCTACATGTATTTATTTACTTATGGGTGTTTTTATTCCTCAAAAATATTGTGAGTGGTGTTGCCTCTCCACAAATATGACTTGTAACCTGATTGTCTTTATGGTGATTGAGATAGAAGTTTAATATCATAATGTGGAACATTCCAGGCAAAACAATAATATCTGCACGGGGGAAAGCCCAGGTGACAGGCCCCCCACCATAAAAGTTACACAGTGCACCTTTAACCAGAACTGCTAAAACATAATAAGAGGTTATTGATGTTAATTGTTACAGTAAACTAGTTTTCTTTGTAACTATGGTATGACATCATGAGCATTAGATTGGTAATAGTATTCAGGACATTACATAATCTGATTAAACTGTTCATTATCAAGTCATTACGCTCCTCTATTTCCTGATGGTCGGACATGAACACAGCCACAGCCTTCATAAAACCCCAATTATTTTACAATATTTAATTGTTTTGAAAGTGACAGCATTTTCCAAACAATGATTTCTTCAGGCTTGTTTTATGGTCAGCTCAAACCATATTGTTATTTTAAGTGTGAATCAGATGGTAATGTTTGGACCA
This sequence comes from Periophthalmus magnuspinnatus, assembly GCF_009829125.3. NCBI lineage: Eukaryota > Metazoa > Chordata > Actinopteri > Gobiiformes > Gobiidae > Periophthalmus > Periophthalmus magnuspinnatus. Next base: position 18,086,754 of record NC_047140.1, read on the forward strand.
TAGTATCTTGTCTTTGGGCGGGGGTTTATTTGATTAGGCTGGCGTCTGGCTCAGGGCTCCTGTCCAATAAAAATTGAAAAAACATTGGATGAACTTGGCTATGAGAATTTGCTGGAGACCTATTTGAGAACTATCATGAGTATTGTAGAACTGTAATAAGCAGAGTTTACTAATTTAATTTATTTGTTTGGTTTCAATTATTTACATTTTTTGGACAAAAATAATTCCTGGCTCTATGCAATAAGATGTCTATGTTGAATATGGATGTCAAATAGAGTTAGTATATCCACATACTTTTTAACTATCACCATTATTTGAACATTATTTTTAAATTATATGGACTGGAAAATCATAATGTGAGACTATCAGCAAATCAGACATTTTGAAACAAAAAAAATGTGAGTGAATGCTAATGTATATTTTGAGCTAATATAACCTTTCCAGGCTCACATTTAGTCCTCACCATCTCCATTTGCTGTTGTTTTATTTTGACTCCATGTTTTTATTTCTTCAGGTCTGTCTCTGGCACATCAGACGGTGTCTGGTGTGTCCCGCGTTCGTCTGTCTGAGCGAGAAGAGGAGAGTCTTTCCTGTTTCCTCAAAGCCTGCGATGCGGCCCTGTCTTTTCTCCAGGAGGTGGAGAAGGTAAGAGCAGAGACTGTATTTATTCTGTTTATGGGTAAAGGGAATATTAATCTCAAAGTAACCTAAACTCTATAGATATTCAAATGTACATTCCATAAATTATAGCAAAAGAAAATGAAAATTCAGGAGCAAATACATTTGCCACTCATCCAAGAAGCTTCTTCGGTTTTGTCAGAACTTTTTTTTTTTTTTGTCAGAACTGACTGATCATGCAAAAATATGACTCAGGGACAGTTCACACCTTAGGGTTGCTCAATGAACTAATAGCAAATACTCCTTACAGCAAACAAGTATTGTTGTTTTAGTGTAGTAAGCTCCATTCTTCAGAAAGATATAAGGCAGTGACTTGTCGGTAACCTGTCAGAACTTAAGTGACGAAACATATTCACTCTTAAAACTTTTGTCTAGTTGAGAGAATAACATTTTCCTTTGCAATGGAACCTACCTGGATGACTGAGGAATTACACAGACATTAGATAAACCAGTTTATTATTATTTGTAACAAGTAGGATGTGTTTTGTTGTTGTTATTTGACCAGCATAAACTCATACAGTTTTATTTACACCACTCCTGTATTTGCAGAATGTTACCACACCCCACTCAAAAACACCCAAGTCCCACAGCCCTCTGCCCCCTCCAGCTGATATCGAACTGGGGTACTTCCTCCAGGCTGCACTGCAGAGTGCCTACCTCTGTCTCTTGCATAGGGGGTAAGTCCAGCACATGCTCCTCTTCTACATAAACTGTTACATTATTTATTACTTTTTAGTCTTTCTGGTTGACATTAAAGGTATGTGGAACTTACCTTTGGTTCGATCCCCGGGTCACCAGGCCTTTCTGTGTGGAGTTTTTCATGTTTCTCCCCGTGTCTGGATGGGTTTCCTCCGGGTACTCCGGTTTCCCCCATCAACCAAAACATGAACGCCCTTCGAGACAACTGTTGTTGTGATTTTGGGCGTTACAAAAATAAATGAATTGAATTGAATTGAATTGAACTTATATAATGTAATGTAAGAGTTACAGAAGATTAAACTTGGACACTGCAAATGTGCATTCTGTTTGGGACCACTAGGTGTCAGTGTTGGTCTTTGAATTCAGTACAGAATAGTTCTCCAGTGAAGTGACGGTTTCAACCTACAGCACCAACAGTAAATATTTACGCACATAAAAACAGACCCATTTGGCCATATAGTAATGTATAAGTATAGTAAACTTAACTTAATTTACTTCTGTCTATCTGCATAATGTTGCATTAGTCAATTTTGTTTGTTGGTTAAGAAATGTACTTTATGTTTCAGTTAATTCTGTAAATGTTGTAAATTGTCTGTAAATGTCTGTAAATTTTGTTCATGTAAATTATGCATATGCTGTCATAAATCTGTCTGTGTCTCTCTCATACCTGTCTTCCACATCCTGTATTTAGTTAATATAGACATGTTTTAAACATATGTTGTATGTTGCTTATGTTATATATACTATTCATAGACCTTATATAGTGTATGTGTGTCTGCTGCAGGCATCTGGCTCAGGGGGCCCATCAGCTGAGGAGGGTGATGAGAGTGGTCGAGTCTCGCGGATCTCAAAACTTCAGGAAGGTCAGTTTATCAGATAGAGAACCATTTGAACTTGTAAATCTTCAAACAATGTAGTTAATTTAATTTAAAGGAGCACCATGTAATATTTCTGGTAGCGGGTCGGACACCTGCTTGTATCCATGTCTCATGTTACTGGGTTGCCTAAAATGTTCCAGAGTATGGCATTAAACTTTTCTATTTCGACAAGCAGGTGACATCAACAGACTGAATTACAGTTCAGATCTGTGGAAAGGTGGCCCCGCTCACATTAGAATACATGTTCTTTTCTTAGCATTTCTAAGCAATAAAAACATTTAAAAGAAATAAGTTTAATGTCATACTGTGGAAGATTCCAGGAGATGCAACAACATTGCCATAGAGACAAGTAGAATTAGAAGTAAATTTTTAGGTCCTTTGACTCCTTTGGTTTTATTAGATAGAACAGTGAATGGGTGTGCCAGAATGTTTACATAAATACTATTTTTCTTTGAGAATTAATTACACAATATTTTTTAAATGTAATGAACTATTCAGTATTCAACAACTTTGCCTTCTTGTGTTCCCAGTCTGCAGCGAGAAAGCTGGCGGAGGTTTTGCTGAGCTCTGTGGGTGAGGACAGTTACTGGCCTCCTCTGGGCCCCCCTCCAGCGTCCTGGCTCCACAGAGAGGGGGCAGCAGCCTCCAAAGATGCCATCTACCCCACAGTCAAGCCCCCACTGCGCTACAACACAGATGGGTACGGATGAAGTGTTAAGAATAACTTAATTTAATGTCTTTATTTTCATCTAACCATTTATTTTCATTTAACCATCTATTTATCCGTTACGTGAATATCGTAGCTGAATCAAAATCACTTTTAAATATATATTGAAAATTTAACTGTACCGATAACTGCATTACTTGTCAGAAAAATTGGAATAGGTGGTCACCTGCATAAAAAGTTAAAACCAAACTTGGAGATAGTTTTATGTCTTATTGTGGAAGATTATATCAAAAAGAACAACATCTCCATGGAGGTCGAGGCCCTCCTCCAGGCCTTGTAAGAGTCAGGTTTGTGAAGATGCAAGCCCGCTAGCAATGTCATTGTTACATGTCATTGCCTGCAACAATGACATGTGGGGAAAAAAAATGCAATTTCAAAAGATCCAAAATGAAAAAAACATGGTTGTATTTTAGTCTATTTTTTTGGCAAAAATGTTATGCAATGGAGCTTTGAATAACAGAAAATGAAAGGGGAGGTCATTTAAAGGTGTCTTTTCTTATCTGGACTACGGTTACATTGCATTACAGTAACACATATTTGCACAGTAAGTCATTCAAAGTCAAGAGAGTGTTAAACGTCTTTCCTTATCGCCTCTTTAGTACAAAATATCAGTTTAAATTTGTATCTTGACAAGCCTAAATGAAAGCGAAAGGAAGAGGAGACCTAGAGGAGAGTGCTGTGTGATACCTGAGACTGAACAGGATCCACTGCAGGAGACAGTCTTCAGTTACCGAAACTCGAGACCCTGATCTGACCCTGGATCTGACTGAGACCCAAGCTACTTCCTGTTTCTTAAATTTACTTCCTGTTTCCTGTGCGCAGGTGCTTTTGTCCCCAAGACGTGGTAGAGGAGGCTGTGCTACTTCTGCTGATCACAGAATCAATGGTGAGACCCACACACTGCATCACACATTATAATCTGCTTATACATTAGATATCACTTTATGTTTTTCATTTTAAAGCTGCACTATGCAACTTAGGTGGAAGGTATCCATGGTATCTACAGTACAAACTTGGTGACTCCACTAGGCCAATTTACAGGTCAGATCTGTGGAGAGGCAAGCCTGCACACAATAATGGATGTTTTTCAAGGCAATAAAAACACATCTAATTGGATGAAAACAAGATAGATAAGCTAAAAAGAAAAGTTATAAAGATAATTCCCTGTGCCCTTGTAGACGTCCGCTGAGGCAGTGCTCAGCCGAATGCCTGATCAGGCTGAGGCTCGACAGGCCAGTCTGCAGGACGCCTCCTCTGTGTATGACCTGCTCACTATCGGCATGGCCAGGAGGGGGCAGTACGCCATGCTGTCTGAGGTAAGGATATAATGGATGATGGACTATGCTAGACTAGACCTCGGTGCCTTTTATTTTTTTCCTGAGCAATACCTGTTTTTTGGTACCTTAATAGTCTAGAAAGATAATGAAAGTGGTTGGAACCAGTAATTGGAACCAATGATTTTAAACAAATACACACTGATTGATCAAAGCATCAACGTAGCAAACTGAAAAATCAAACTTTTATGAAATCCATTTGAGAGAAAAGCACAAGCGTCTTACCCATGTACAAATGCACAAGGCACTTCCCTCTGCACATTTGTCAAAAACAAAATAGACTGTATTTCCACTAGCCCTAGATACAGTTTTACTTATCACCCTGGGATAACTCTCGTTGAAAGTGGTCGGCACCAGTGATTGGAGCATTTAAACAAATACTTCCCGTTGATTGGTCAAAGCGTTACAACAGCAGAACAAGCCTAAAAAATCTAACTTTTGATTATATCCAGTTGAGGGAAAAGCGCATGCTGTTGAAGACGGATTCTTAAGAGTTTTCGAACTCACAAAAAACACCTAAACCACTGTGCTGCCCTGGGATTGGTCAGTCTCAGACCTATCACAAGCGAATGTTTCAATTGGAGCCTGATGGATCGTTAAGAGTTTGTGAAATCACGAGAATTCATTTTGCTGGCAAGGTTACCAGCAACAACCAGTCAATGTATTAAATTTGTCAAAACAAAAATATTTTTTTGGTGCCAGTTTTCAAAATTGTACCTGATACACGAGCAGTTCATTGCAATATCAAAACTGAAGTTGATGTCAATTTGATTCATTCATAATCCTCACTCTACACGTGTGTGCGTGCGTGTGTGTGTGTAGACTAGAAATATTGGAGATATTGACATAATGCATTCTTAAGCTGATTTTAGCCTGACACGTCACCTTAGCCTGGTCCTTAACCTCCACCTTGACCTAACAGTGAAGGAAACTCAATCTCAGTCTCTGAACCATAAAACAACCAGCTCCACGGTACCATCTGTCTACATGCAAAGATGTCCTACTGCTCTTGTTTCCAATGTGCACAGTGCAGTAATTACTGAAATAATCTGTGTACATGGTTTAGAATGTGATGTCATTATTTCATATGATAGGCAGTGGTCTATGTAACTCTATGGGAGATTCACTGGCTAAGCTTATGTGCACACCAAAATCTGATTATTATCTGATTGGAGCCTTAAATTAATTAAAATACTTTCAAACTGCAAAATTTGATGTGATTAATCAGAGGGTCCATGATGAGAAAGAAATTTGCCAATTTTGCCGTTAACATGTCATTTTAATAATCATATAGCTCCAAAAATCTGATTTTGAGTGTGCATGTAACCGTAGCCAGTGTTTTTTCTCTCAGCACAAGGAGGCCTTGCAGACTCCATCAGTAATGTTAAAAACCTCAACATAAAGTGATATTGAGGTGAAGATGAAAGGAAGTGTGAGGACAAGATAAAAATAAGAAAAGACTGAACGATGTGAGACAAGACACTTAATCCCTGTGTCTCAAAGATAAGGGCATTCATTAAAAGGTTTGGCAGAGACAAATCTCTCTCCTTTTAGCCCCTTGACGTTTAGATCAATTCAGATGGAAATACTGTACCTTAAGAGACTAGAACAAAGACCAATACATTTGGTCTGAGTTGAAAGTATCTGATGTTTAGTTTTCTTAAAAATGAATGAATAATTGAACTAGTTAGTGTAGAGGCTAGTGTGGAGTTTTGCTATCACACTAAATCACTTATGCTAAGCACAGCTAGCATGAAAACAGCGCACCAGCATTGTTTCCTAGTTTGGTTTATAATTACTATAAATTACTATGTGTGTAGTTTGGAGCAGAGTTCAGACTTTGGGGGAAGAAATGTGACTATTTTATATGACATTTTTTTGTGAAAATAGCACAAAAGTGTATGGTCATGAAAGTGATTTAAAGTCGTTTTATGGATTTGTCTTGCCAGGGCTGCTCCTGACAGGTGCCCCGCCCTTAGCTTTGAAGGACAGGTTCAATTTCCCTACGGGGACAATAAAATGTGCCTTACCACACTTACCTTACTTACTTTAACCATTAGAATCTTAAACACATTACATGATTATTCTGTCTTGTTTCATTGGTCTCTGTACCTCATTAAGACATGAATTCAAACCTCCTGTTAATCAAATGAGTGTTCATAGACTGTGCCATTGGACATGTTTGTCTCTGTCCAGCAGCCTCTCTCTAAGTGCTCATTATCAAATCTCAGGCTCTGCTCTGGCTCTGGTTCATTGTGGCTGAGTCAGTGATTGAAAAACTCTCTGTGGTTTCCTCTGCTCCTCAAACGCATCAATCACCTCTTTATGTGGTGAATGAGGCGAGTGGGTGGTAAGTAGCGACTGACAGGCATTTAAACGCTTTTAAACCTCCCAAAATGTGCCTAATAGCAGTGGTATTCTGTTAAGTGCTAAATGTAATGTAGCCAGAAACTTTCAGATGTTCACCTTATGTCTTAATGGTGCATTTCTAGTGGATACCTACTTGTCTCCATGTGATGTTATTGCTTTTCTCAAAATGTTCCACTGTATAGCTTTGAATTATCTGGCAGTTACTCAATAACTGCTAGATAGATTTTTTTGGCAAAAATCTCTTGAAAATCACGCAGGCTTGCCTCTCTACAGATCTTACATGTGACTTGACATGGAGGTGTCACCTGCTTGTCTCCATGGTGAAAGATAAATGTAATGTCATATTGGGGAAAATCCCAGGCAAAGCGAAAACATCATAGAGACACAAGGAGATGGCGAGTACTCAACCAAAAAAGTTGCATAGTGCACCTTAAAAAAATAGTAGAAGAATAGTAGAATTATAAGCATATATTTATTAATTATATTTTTTTAAAGTAGAAGTAATGACATAATCAGTCACACGTTATGCTTCTATGTGACAGCCTGTAATAGCACAGTTACCGGTAGTTAGTGGCTAGAGAGGGCAGATCAAAAGTAACCAATTCATGAGATTTTACTTATAAAATGAATTAAATGTACTGCAAGTTTAAGTATTATTGTTTTGGACAGACATAAAATTGACATCTATGCGTCTTTCATGAACTTCCAAGTGTGTTACCATCTTATTGGGATATCATTATCTGTCTGTATTGTCTGTATGTATCCAACTTTTTTTCCAAATAAATTGGCACTACTTTATAACCTGAAAAAAGGAAATTATAATACATGTAGCATATTATTCCTCTAACACACATCCCTTCTTTGTTCCTCAGTGTCTGGAGCGAGCTATGAAATTCTCTTTCAACGAATTCCACCTTTGGCACCAGCTTGGCCTGTCCCTCATGGCCGCGGGGAAGGTGAGGTCATCTCCCCAAATACAGCCAGGAACCCCAAACCTCCACACCCCTCTCACCTCACCCCATGACTGCAGAGCCTTAATTGACACTTTGCAGTGACACCACACTGGGGGTGTTCCACATATAACATTTCCAGTTCAAGTGCTATTTCAATTCCACCTTTCTTTTAAATTTGAAATCATTGTGAGTAACATTGGTTGGGAAATGACTGGACTAAACGATCAAAGGCCAACAGCCCTTCTCACCCCTTTTGCCCCTCTCTCACCTCTCACAGCTGCGCACTCCAAACTATCCTGTGCCACACCCAGAGGAGACATGTGAGTTTGGGACGCGCCGCCGTCCTGTCCTCTTCTACATTCCTCTGTCTCCATTCACCCACTTCACACATGTCCACACACACTTTTGGGTTTCCATTCTCTGTGGGGACATTACATTGACTTCCATTCATTTCCTGAAGATTGATCCTAACCTTAACCATAATCACTACTTGCCTAACCTTAACCTAAACCCTAAACTTAACCTATTTTAACCCATATCTGAACTTTAAACCATGTTGTTGATTTAATAATAAAGAATTTAAATCATGGTTGCCTGATTGCTGTCACATAATGGAGGCAGGTACCCATGATGTGAGTCTGTGTGCAGATCTGGGTCCTCATACTGTAATACAAATCCGTCCACACACACACTCTCACACATGTCCGCTCTGTCTGATGAGCACATGGGCCGTGGGAGCAGGAAACAAGTCCTAAATATATCATCCACAAAATGTGTTCTGTAAGGGCTGAATGAGATTCAAATACCACAAGACGTTTGACACAATTCCTAATGAATACATATAAATACACTAAATACTCTCCTTTACTTTGATATTATTATGTTATAACAAATTGTTTATGAATGAATTTCATTTAAAGCTGCACACATTGGTTGCAGGCCAAATTACTATTTTGAATCCTTGTAGTGTAGGCTGTTGTAACATTGAGGAATATTACGTGTGATTCAAAAAGCTGAACTCTACAGTCTCAGATGCACAAAAGTTGGATGTTGTTTAAATAGTAATGCTCAGGTATAGTGTTTCTGTGTGTACGTGTTCATGTGTGAGGTAGAGACATCGATCCTGGCGCGGGATAGGGTGACACTGCAGATCAATGAAGCTCTCTGCAAATAGGCTGGTCCCTAGAAGGAGTAGGGCCCACCTCAGTGCCGTCAGACCCACGACTATTTCAGGACATAATGATTGACCCACTTGTATTAAATGACTGTGTGTCTAAATGGGTCTATTAGGAGGGCTGCGTCAGGACAGAACATGATACAGTTACTACCAGTGGAGTCTACAGGAACTAAGTCATGTTAGTGACAAGAGTGGGCTTAGATAAAAGCTGCACTTTGTAACTTTTCATATTGGGGGGTCTGTCATCTGTCGTCTCTATAGGTGTCATTGGTTTGCCTGAAACGTTCCACAATGTTCTTGCATTTATTCAGTTATTGCCAAAATGAAAAAGATGCGCAGTGCACAGATCTGACTTGTAACTATGGCCTGATAGTGTGACTAACTTGTCTCCATAGAGACATCTGCATAATGCCATCCTGTAGAAAATTCCAAGCTAAACAATATCCATGGAAACAAGCAGGTAGTGTGTCCTCCACCAGAAAAGTTAAAGATTGTACCTTTACAAGCATTTTACTATAGAACCTGTTTGACTTTTTAAACATCATCTTGAATTCACTGAGATGGTAATTATTCAATCAAAATTAGATATATAGCTGCATATTAAGATAAAATAACATGATATTGGATAGCCACGTTAACAATTATATTGTGACATTATATTTTGACAACTCAACAATTTACAGATTAAATAACTAGAATTGAGTTATTTTCTATAAGAGTACTATTACTCAACATAATTATAAGTACAAAGCAGTGATCCAAGAAATTGTTCAAGTAAAAGTTAAAAAAGTATCTGAAGAAACTACTACTCAAGTAAGACTAACTTTAAGTGTAACTATGTGACATCTGTTGTATTTGAAGCTTTTGTAATGGCAAACTGCTTTTCATGACCTTTGAAGAATGTCCCTTCCTAACATGTGTCTTTATGATTCAGGGGGCTGCAGCTGTGTCCGTTTTGAAGGAGTGTGCGCGGATGAGACCAGAGGACCCTTCATTGCCGCTGCTTGCTGCTAAAATCTGCATCGGACAACTGCACTGGGTAAAATCATGCACAAGCAACATTTGATTGAATGAAATTATCCAAAACTATTTAGTTTTTTTGGCCAAGTTTAACATTTGTAACTTTTCTCCAGCCACCTGGTTGTTTCTGTCTGCCTGGAATGTTCCACAGTATTCCATACATCTTATCAATCTTGCCTGTATTCAATTACATGTTTTTAATGTTTAAAACATACATTCTTATTGTAACCTGTAACTTGGGTCTAGTCGGGTCACCTCGTCTCCATGAAAATTCTTCCACAAAACAAGGGCATTTTTGGTTCATTCATGGTTTCTGGAATGGTTAGACCTCAACCAAGACCTTTGTAAGCATGTTTTAGCACATTTGTGGTTTGGTTTGCAACACTGCCAGCTGAACATCATCATGTATTATAAATCAACAACCCCTAATTAAGGGTTGTTTAACATATTAAGACCACAATAAGCTTCTTTGTATTATATAATAAAAATAACACCTTTTTATCATAGACTTGCAGTCTTTAGTAGCAAATTTGGCCTTGCATTGATGTCATGGTTGTTACTGGATAGAAACAGCTTCAGACTTCTATCTTTCTTTTTTACTCCAAGGACAAAACGTGGACTCGCTGTGTAATATTTCGCAACAGAAACAAGTGCTGCGGTAATCTGATAATCTCTTTGGTCCTTCCACATTTACCTGTCATAATCTATTGGTTCATGGCCCTACACCAGACATGGGCAAACTACGGCCCGTGGGCCACACACGGCTCTTTGGGCTTATTAATCCGGACAGTAAGTGTAGGGCAGGGGTGGGCAATACATACAAGATAACATAAATACTTTATATTGAATATTTTTAGAATAAGAAAACAAGCAAAAATTACCTCTAATAGTTACAGTGTGGAATTTAACAAGGGGGTATTTTACTAATGGAGTATTAACTGCTAACACATAACATATTTAGATCACAGTGTTACTTTTTATTGTTTTTAAAATGGTATATTCACTGAAAACAACGTACTAACATTTTTTTTAAGTTTAACTTTCATTTTTGATTTCAGGCTCCCCCTCCCTTTGCTCCCCATGTTAAGTCACTCCCCCTTCAGAGTGCTATCTCGACACAGTTAGCGTGCATAATGAAACTGTTGCACATTGCATCAGGTTTGTCAAGTTTTTTTTGTACAGTTTTGTATCATGCTTTTGTTTATTTATAGAGAACTGGCACGTGGGAGCATGGGTGATGTAGACTTGTAGGTTGAGCATTGCACAGGATCACAGCTAACCATAAGGACGATTCTAATAGGGCCCGGGTGAGATTGCTAAATTACTGAAACATGCATGGATGACATTTAAAACCTCTGCAGGCATGTGATTTTTGATGAGGGAATATGGTATAATATGGTAGAAAGCTAAAACAAATGAGTGTACATAAAGTTAAGTGATTTTTGAAACTCAACCAACACAACTGCAGGCACATTTTAAGGATTGCAAATGTCATCTGATCTGAATAAGTAAAAATATTGACACATTCATGTTTTATATATTGCCCCTCCCCAGGAACAAGGAATTATTGTTTCAGTGATTAACTGTAGGGGGCACTGTTCAGCTTCTATAGTAAAACTGCTGATTTGATCAGTGTGGAGTAGCAGATGTTGTCAATACAGTTGTTTTTGTAGAATCTATCACTGGCCATATATTTAGGAATTAAAATATTGGAAGCAAATAATACTGAAGTTTAAATATAAGTAGTCCTATTTTATAAGGGCAGTGCTTATTCATAAAAATATATATTTTGTTAAATTTGTATAAATAATTAACATTGTATAAAATCAAATGACATGTGATACTGCACAAGATGTTAAAACTAGTAAGTCTTATTAAACCCATTTGTTAATAAAATTTAAAAAAAGTAAAATATTTAAAGTTTTAGTTTTGAAATTAAATTGCATTAACACTCAGAGCTGTTCAAATTGACTGTAAGTGAAGCCAGACTGGTGTTGCATTGAAAAACCAGGATGTGGACTGGTAATGTAAAGCTCTATAATTCACAGATTAAAGATCAGGGCCCATTGTCCATCTGGAGCTAATGAGTCGTCACAAATCTGCATGCGACCTTCGCCTCACGCACACAGACTGATGTAATCCACACCAGTGCATTTAGTCCTCAATCGAAATAACTTATACAAAGAGCAGAGGTGGGTGATATTGATTTTTTTCCCAAGCGAAAATTCTGACATTCCATCTGAAATTTGCTAAAATGTGCCTTGTTGTCATTCAGATATCATACAAACCATGAATTTACTTTTAATGTCTTTATGTGGCATTTGCTTGATTACTTTTAATAGACAATGTACACAATAACCTACAATTGTTATATTGCTTTTATATCTCTTATATCTAGCAAACAGTGATTCTTTAGCACACTGAATTTCCTCTATGAATATGTTTTTAAAGGTGCATTATGTAACTTTTCTGGTCTAAGCTCCTGTCACCTGCATGAAATTGCCAACACTGCAATTATTTATAGTCAGAAATAATAAATATCCAATCTTCATAGTAAAGAATCTTCTTGTAGCTGTATTTTTAAACCTCTAAAAACATGTTCTGAAATATGTGGGTATATTAGGTCATCAATTCATATTTTAATCTTCTCTTAAAAATGTTGCTTACAATGTGCACTTTGAACCAAATCCTACTTCTTAAACACAAACTGCAAATCTAATCAGTTTTTTTCCCCCAAAACTGTGCAGCCCTATGCAAACCTCATATTTACATGTTGGGGGAGGGTAGGTCACATGAACAGTGTTTTGGGCAGTGATACAGGTCAGACAGAGGAAAAGAGAGAGAGAAGGGGTCAGGATTAGAATGGCTCGGAGCACATCTGTCCACAGCTGCAGTCTCTAAGGAGCTTAAGCCTTAATCACAATAGGACACTATGGGCATGGGCCAGTTACATCACAACCAACTAGGCCACTGTCATTCTCCATACAATTCATCTAAGTATATGCTATATTTTATGAATGCAATATATTGTGCCCTTATTTAACTTTGAGGTCCAGACCAGTGTTTCCCAAACTTTTTATAGTCATGACGTACTCCCTACACTGAGACATTGGAAGAAAATGTCTGTAAACAATGCACATATAATACGATCTCTAATAGTTAGTGAATTTTTTTTATTATATTGAGTCATGTGCATTACATTTAAATAATTTAGACTATTCTAGGCTATACAATAAAGTTCCCATCAAAAAGGAATTATAATACATAACAAAATAGCAACATGACATGTTTTTCTCCATAACTCTATTTGCAATCATCCTGGGTCATTCTGCATACCTCATGGGGTTTTCCAGTACCACAGTTTGGGAACCACTGGTCTAGGCAATTAGAAGCCTAAATATGGATACTATTTATTTAATTAGCTCTGTAACAATACACAGCATGTGATATCTGAAAAAAGACAGTAATTCATTTGTAGTTACTATATGGTGAAATGAGGAATTTTCATCTTGTTGAAATTGGACCTACTACTGCCTTTTTTGTTGGTGTCTACATGGACTTGTTCAATTGTAGCAATAAGTAATTGTCAATGGTTGCATGACAGTGCAGTCATGCAGTTTGCATATGTAAATAGTGTTTAATTTCATTTGGAGGCAGAGACCAAGTCTAGGTGTAGTTGACTGTTAGAAATAAATACATCAACAGAAAATCTACAAAATGTTACAACCAATTTTTCAAGCTACTATGAGCTAATGAGAAAATAATTAATGTAACCATTGAATTTGTTTTTTGTTCCATGAGGATAGGCCTAGTAATTACTGAGACATTAACCTTAAATCGGGTCAAAATATCTGCAATCTGACAGTTAAATGCCAAATACCATCAAATTCTTATCTATCCACCATTTCAGTATTAAACTTTAGTCTCCCATGAACCTAGCTTCAACAAAAGCGCCTTAGTAACACCTCAGGCCGTCCTCTGACATCTGCTCAAGATTGTGTTTGTGAAAGAAGCAAAGCGGCTTTTCTCGATTCCTAAAAAGCAGTTTTGGAGGGCACGAGGTTTTTACTCGCCAACTGCAACAAGCTCCTATTTGACATCATTCAGAGAGAGAGAGAGAGAGAGGGGCTACTAATCCTTAGATGTGCACGGGACTATGTTTTTAAAGACTGGCTGTGTACTGGACTCACAATAGAGAGAGAGACAGAGAAAGAATGAGAGAAAAAGGAGAGGGATAGAGAAACAAGAGGTGAACTGAACTGTAGCCCACCTGACCACTGTCCAAACACACGTATTTCATGTTTTATAATTTCACCTCTGCTGTCACTCTGATGCATAAAGTGGTTTCAGTAAGGCTAAAAAAAATAGCTGCTCAAAGCTTTTCAAAGTTTTATTTTTTAATTACCGTAGGAAACATGTGATGGCTATAAGATAAGGAGTATATAATTAGGCCATAAAGTTGTGCTACTACAGATGTGTAGCTTTGTTATGAGCTACTACCATTAGCAACATAGTGGTACATTATTCTCTATAGTAGTATTCATGGGTTTCAGAGAGGTGAGAAATGAGGGTCACTGCCATAGCGATTAACTATTCTTCTCAAAAACTGATGTGACTGAAACCCATGAATGAATGATGAGTGTGTCATGGTGGCATTGTGGTCAGCACATCACTTGTAAGAAATTTTGATTTCCAGATTAACCAGGATACATTGTTCACTTGTGATTCCCAAAATAAGGATGTGGCAATTAAAAAAAAACTATCTCAGCAGTTACATTTTGTTAAAAAATGGTCGTATCTCTACCGTATAAATCAGGATTTGCCGTCACTCCTTCTCTGACGCATATATAAAACATACCTGTAATGGCTCAGCTCTGTAATAGTTGATCTACAGCTTTTTTGTTTACCTTTTTTAATCCTTTTGGATTGTCAGTTGCTGCTTACTTATAACGCAAGATGATGTCCGATTCCAGTCTGTAGACATTGCCATTCTAGTCATTTCTTTGAAGCTTTTTTTGGCTCCTCCGCTTTGTCCTGTACCTGTTTAACTTTAGACTGTGTCCTTGAGTGACTGATTTCTCCTGTCTCCAGTATGAAGAGGCCCTGTCTCTGTCCCAGAGGGTGGTGTCCATGGGGGAGGAGGCTGGAGAGTTTCTGCCCAGAGCCTACCTGGCCTTAGGGCTCTGCTGCAGCCTGCAAGCCACTGAAGGTAACACAGTGAATATGCACTGTAAAATCATAATTTGACTTAAGAATGTACTTTTCGGCCTTTGCTCATCCTTGAATTGTGTATTTTTGTATCATATATTTTGTGTTTTTTTATGTCATTGTACATGTCAACAGAAAAGACATATGCTGAAAATTGTATTAACTAAAGTACTTTCCTCTATAACAGCTTCTTTAAAAGCAGACCGAGATAATTTTAACAAGCGAGCTCTAAAGGCACTTAACAAGTAAGTGATATGGCCTTTTCATTTTACATATTTTCAACTGTACTTTTGGACTATATATTCTATAGTATGGTGTTACTTGAGGTTTTTCCTATAAAGTGCCATGTAGAAACAAATCCCTACTTAGGGCACCTACATTTAGGCTGTACAATTTATCACAATCAAATAGCAAGTGCAGTTTGAATGGATGAAATGATCAAAAAGCTTAAATTAATGGTTTTGTCCTCTACTATTTTTACAGTAAACATGCACAGAGCTTTAAATTATTCACCACAATGAGTTTCTAAGCACTTTTAGAGGCCAGAGCTGTTTTGCCATCATAGTAATGGTAACAACAACTAGCATGCAAACAGGGCACCAGCAATACTTATGGTTCATAGACTACAAAGCACAGCAGACAGCAGTCTCATGTTTGTACCCAAGGCCCGCTTTTAAAATACATCTGTACAGGGGCAAAACAACTTTTACTTTATTTCATGAAATAATTGGATACGGCCACTTTAATAATAACAAACATTTGGGGTTTTCTCTTCCTTTTCAGAGCTCATTCATTGGACCCTCAGGATTCACAGATTGCAATGTACCTGGCTCTACAACTTGCCCTTGTTCGTCAGGTAAAGTCTCACATTACATTAAACCTTTGTTATGTTATTCACTCTTTAATCTTCCTGTCTTAGGTCTCTGCCTCCATGGAGCCCCTGCAGAGGGCGCTGTCTCTTTGTGGAGAGGATTTGCTCTCACTCCATCTGCTGGCTTTACTCCTCAGCGCTCAGAAACACCACAGACACGCGCTGGACACTGTCACACTGGCCCTGACACAGCACCCCGACAACTTCAAGTAACTACCAACACGCAATATCATGCAGCTACGAATTTCATGATATCAACATTTAGGGTTTTCGTGAAAAGAAACATGACCATATTATATTATTTTTGATGATCTATTTTCATGCATTTGAGCAAACGTTTTCTTGTCCCACTACAGATACGTTGTATAAGCTGCTCTTGACATCAAAATAAGTCCTCTGTGTACTGTCTGCATATAATTATACAGCATTTTATTCCCCAATGATCAGGAAGTGCACTATTAGCATGCTAGTTATTATAAGCTTTACCTTAGAGGCAAAACTCTGCTCTGGTCTCTAAAAGTTGTGAAAAGTGCTTATAAACTCATCGTGGTTAATAATTAGGATGCTGGGAATGCATAAGTTAAGTGAGGAATAACTTTGAGCCACTAGAGTTTAAAATGAAATGAATGAAATAGATTCATAGAAAATGAAATAGTTCTATTTTCATGTTTTTAAGACAGTGCCTTGAATAATGAAGTAAAAATTTGTCATTGTGTTTGCGTCATGTAAAGTGCGTGTAGATGATATGCTGGATTTGATTGCAATACCATTTGTGGCCACTTGTTTCACTGATATCTCATGGTGCCAGTTTTTGTATTTTGTCGACACAAGTGACTGATGTGTCTGTGCTTCTAAGTTTCTCCTTTGACTGGTGCAGATGTAGCCCTCCCTCTCTCTCTCTCCCTCTCTCTCTACAGGGATTGAGTGTCGTAGCTTATCTTGCTCTTTCTCTCTCCCTCCCCCCTCCCTCTCTCTTCCTCTTTCTGCCTCTCTCTTATACTTCTGTACTCCATCCCCATCTTTCACTCTTTCTCTGTTCTACCTCTCTTTCTTCCTCTCTCTTCCACATTTTCGCCCCCTCCTCTTTCCTCTCTCCCTCCCTCTCCCTCATGCTTCCTCTCACCCCCCTCTCTCCCCATCCCCTTTTTCTGCCTTTCCTTCTCACCCCTTTCCCTCCCTGTTTTCCTTCTTTCCCTCACTATCTTTTACTTCCTCTCTCTCCTGCTCTGTTTCTTTCTTTCTCTCCTTCCCCCACTCCCTCTCCACCTCTATCTCCCCTCTCTTTGTCGCCCCAGTCACTTTCTTTCTCTCCCCCCTCTGACTCTTGCTCTGTCACCCTTCTTTCTTTCTCGCTCTTTCTCTCCCTCTCTTCCTCCCTCTCTCTCCCTCACTCACACAGTTGAAGCCTTATTTAGCCGTGCCAGAGAGGAGCCTGCATTGCGGTTCCTCAGTGACTTTGACCCTGTAGTCCCAGAACTGATCCCACCTGTAAACTGCACCAGGGGAGTTTGGAAAAAGACCAAATATTTAGATAGGCACATTTGTCTCCTCTACATCTGTCTGTCCTTTATTTGTCTACTGAAGTTTATAGTTGTGAATTATAGTTTTGGCTAAGCATTCATACATGCCAGCTAAGGTTAAAGTAGACTTTATTGTCCCCGTAATGAAATTTGTCCTCTGCAGTTGACCCATCCTTCTGTGCCGCTGAGGTAACCTGTCAGGAGCCGTACTCGCCTAACCCAGATCCAGATTTTAAGCTTGTGCAGGACTACCCATAGCTGAAAAATTGCCTCTTTTATTGCTTTTTTTAAGGTTGTAAGAGTCTCTTGCTCAAAGACACAATGAAAGACAGGGATCAAACCAACTTTGAGGTAGTGGGGATTACAAAATACTGTACTTTTGGTGTAGCTTTTATAAATACTGTGCCATTTTATGCATGTAAATATGTAGTCAATTTAGCAATGCAATCCGTCATTCGTTCAGGAATGGTCCATGGTAGAAAAGACTTCAAGGATCCGGAAGCCATTATAATCTGTAATCCATAGCTGCTCAGCACACCATCTAGTGGCACAAAGAAGAAAGTTTGGAATATAATGTTCCAAAAATACCGATGTGGGGTAAAAATTGTAACAGAGGTTCAAGTCAGAGTTTGATGGTTGGGTTTAATCAGTTCAACTTCAATTATCACTTCATCACAACTAACTGATTATTGGGATAATCGTCAACTGATTTAGTCATCAAATAGTTGTTATCTGGATCATAAGCAGCAAGTGTACATTGGAGAGACAATTTACCTGCATCGGAAGGTCATCTGGTGTAATTAAAACCAACAGTTTGAAAAATACCTGCAGTCTTATGAAACACTTTGAAATATTGTGCAATTGTTTAGATTCACGGGTGTTGCTCACATACAGATTGGATCAGTAAATAATTCTTTACAAATGTCTTCACAGATTTCTGCCTCATATTGATGGTCTGTTGTTTCTGTGCTGCCTCCGCCCAAACTCAGTGCCATATTTCACTTTAACTCTTGCTCCTAGTGTTGCATCATCTTTCTCAAGTGTTTTCTCATCATTTCAGATGCAACACTTCACCAGGCGGCCTTCAGGGGGCACTCTTGGCTTCCACGCTCTCACTACAGACAGAAGGGGTAGTGTGTGTGTGTATGTGTGTGAGAGAGAGAGGATGGAGAGTGAAACTGTGAGGGAGAGGTAAGAGAGGAAGGAGGGAGGCAGATGGAGGGGAGCGAGGGGAGATAGAGAAATGGCTATGGAGGGAGGTTAGATGGGTGAAGAGAGGGATAAAGACAGAAGGAGGTTGGAAATGAGAGAGAAGGGGAGGGAGAGGAAGATGAGAGGGAGACCGAGGGAGATGGAGGAGGTCAGAGAGAGTGAGAGATATATGTTCATAAGAAGTGAAAGATGAAGACAGAAGGAGTGGAGAGAGAAAGAGAGTGAAGGACAGAAGGAGAGAGAGTGGAGGACAGAGTAGACACAGGGAGGAATAAGGAGCATGAGGAGAGAGAGAGGTAGAGATAAGTGATGAATAAGACAGAAAGAGAGGGTGAGTGGAGGTGGGAAGGACTGAGGAAGAGAGGAGGAGAGAGAGGGTTAGAGATAGTGTGAGGGAGACAGGGAGGGAGGGATAAATAGAGAGAGGAAGAGAAGGAGGAAGACAAATAGCAAAGGAGCAAGAGTTAGGGTGACTCAAGGAGAGAGAAATAGAGAAGAGAAGGAGGTGTGAAGATAGAGAGAGGAAAAAAGGAAGGAAGCCAGAAGGAAAGGGAGAGAGAGGGATATATGCAGGGAGGAAGACTGAAGGACGGAGTGAGGGAGAAAGAGAGAGACGGAGGGAAGGAGAGGGGAAGAGAAGGAAGAAGACAGAAGGAGAGAGAGTTAAGGTGACTCAAGGGGAAAGTCGGAGGGAGAGAGATTGAAGAAGAGAGAGAGCAGGAAAACTGAAGAAGAGATGGAGGAGCAGAGAAGTTAGAGGAAGAGGGAAGAAAGTGAGAGAATGAGGGATGTATGTAGGGAGGTAGACAGAAGGAGCAGGTGAGCAAGACTCAAGGAGAAAGAGTGGGACCAAGGGATGGACCGAGAGAGAGAGCGATGGAGGGAAGAAGACAGAAGGCAAGGGAGAGAGTGACAGTGACAGGAGAAGGGAGAGGAGGTATAGACAAGGCGAAAGAGGAGGGTTGAAATTATTGAGGGGTGGAGAGGAGGACCAGAAGGAGTAGGGGACGGAGGGAGGGATAGAAGTGATAGAGGAGGAGTTGGGTAAAGATTTTGGGAGAGAGAGAGAGAGAGAGGCAAGAGATAGATTTAGAGAGGAAGTGAGGGAGGGGAGGAAGACAGATGGAGAACGGGAGACAGAAGGATAGAGTTACAGATGGAGTGGTGGATGCAGGGAGGAAGAGAGAGGACAGAGGAAAGGATGCATAGAGGGAGGGAGAGATGGAGGGATAAAAGAGGAGAGACAGAGTACAAGGGACTGATGGGGGAGACAGAAGGAGAGAGAGTCTGAAGAGAACGAGAGGGGAATTGGTAGAGGGATGGATGGAAGGATAGAGCAGGAGAGATAGGAGAGAGAGAATGATGAAAATGCAGAAAAACAAGCAAATTGACGAAATACTAAATGTGAGGACAGGAGGTTGCAGAAATCTGAGACTGTGGGCGGATGCAAGGACAACACCAGTGCTACTGCTGATGCTTTGTGATTTAGCTTCAGAGCTCAGTGCTGTTTGTACCAATGTGTCTGCGCTCACCGGGTACATGCACAATCACACTCCTCCATAGAGACACTTGACTGCTTTGACCCATTTAAGAGCTCCTTTTCCAGCTCTTGACCAATCAGAGAGCTCGCTGCGCCAGGAATCCCCATCGCCCCAGTAACCATGAGGTCATATGAGCAGAGAGGCTTTGGTTGTTGTTACCAAACTGTTGTTAAGGAGCAGGCTAAGCGGGGTATATATTTAGATGCATGTTTAACAGAAAACAATCGTAAAGATGATTTGAAAACTAGGGCTGTGCAGGTATTTTGATATTAACATGTCGTTTCTTTTTTATAGACAAAATAGAGTTGTAGCTGTAGTTTAGACCTCTACAAACATATTTTGAAAAGCATAGGATTCTTGTATTAGTTTATGCTCCTGTAGCCCTTTAAATCATGTGCTGTAATGTGGCACTTATAGCTTTATCCTGGTAGTCCTCTATGGTGCAGTGACTTGAATGTGTTGTGACAGATTTTTAAACCTGATGCCCATCCTTGTAAAAACCTTTCATTGCTTGTGCATAATACTGATATCAAATACAATAAATTGCACAGGCAGCAATTATTTAGATAATACATTGTAATCTGCTAACAACAAAATAACTTTTCATTTTATGGAAACCCTGGACTGAAAAGTATTTTTTTTGTATTATCTGAGACCTGCTGAAAAGGGTGAGGAGTTTATTTTTAACACATTCATAGTTTGAGCAAACAAAAATATACAAATAAAACCAGCTAGAAAAAAATATTGATTGAATTGTTTCTGTTGAACAAAATTCAGCACAAGGTATTTGTTAGTAATAAAACACTTTTAATTGAATATATGCAAGATCAATTATGCCATACCGTGGAACATTTCCCACCAGAAAACTTACATTCTGTACCTTTAATGAAATATAAAGTAACCTTGTATGGGCTTACAGGAAGCTAAACTGAAATGAGTCATCTTTGTAATTATATCTTGCTTGTTGGCACCTGGCTGGTCACTGGAGCATTTTTACAGCCAATACGACCTCTGACCCTCTCTGCTAGCATAGCGCGTCCTCCCTTTAGCTCTGCCTATCTCTATGGGGATTGAACGCCGATGAGTAAATACTAGACTTGCTCCTATTAGCCTTCTCATCATGGTTCAACAGTGGCCCAGCAGTAAATATTAGGACACAAGTCTAAACAAGGGTTGTAAGGTTGCTCCCATTAGTTAGCCGATAGCTGTCCACTGATAACATGTTTGTATTGACTTAAAGAGCAATTTAGCATCTTGTAGTGATTGGTCTAGTCTCAATAGCAGGGATCAAGAGTGCTTTTGACCCAAGTGATATTGTCAGGGTCTGATTAAGAGGGCCACTCCAGCAAAGACCTATACCCAGTATAACTATAGAATATAGGATTAGAATAGAGAATGTAAAACCAGTGACCAGGCTGACCATGGCCAAAACAGCCAAAATATTATAATTGCTCTGCAATTTTTCTAGCCACAAATATACACACATATTTTAGCAAATTTTTTGAATGGATGTCAATATTAGTGTTGTTATGATACTAAAATTTCAAATTTTGACACTAAGGAATTTACTCAATACTTGATACCGATTACGATACCACAATGAAGATAAATAATGCTCCTTTTTTAGTAATAGAATATAATTTTCATTCTGTTCTGATAAAGGTCAAAGGCATATTAAACAGGATCACATTTTGTCCTGTGATTTTTTGCAGTATCAATACAAGCAATTGCTCAAATGAGTTTCTAGTTCCGGTATTAGTTTTAGTATCAATTTGTCCTCTGAACATAAAGAATAGAGACTCAAATCAAATTTCTTCCTGCAAAGTCTGAACTTGACTCCAAATCACCTGCTCTTACTGACAAAGTAGATCTGTAAACCTGTTTATTAAAAGCTCAAGCTGACTATTAACAATTAAATATAATTGAATCTTGATCTCAGTTAAATTTGAATAATTGCACAGCCCTAAAATGTTGTTTTAGTCAGTATCTCTCTCCTCAGTTGTAATGTTCTGCACTCTTCACACTTGTGCGTTTGTGTGAGTGCATGTGTGTGATTCCTGTTAGCTTGTGTCTCCACATCTCAGCTCACTGTAGCATGCTCTCTTCCTACTTCCTTTCTCTCACATCCTCCGCTCTTCCTCTGTTTATCTTCCTATTTCTTAAGGCGACACTACACAGTTTTACTGATACTGTTGTTTTGAGATGGTCCTGGTCTCATCCTAGTCCTAGTTAAAACCTTGTTTATTCACAATGTAGTTGTGTGTATATATGTTTCTCATAGTGATTCTCATTTCAATCTAATTACACATTTGAAAAGATAAACCATTGCTCTTTGCATTTATCCATGCGCAGGTGCAATCAGTTTAGACTTGGATTTGTTGTGGTTTTGTTTTTTCTTGGTGTTATATTGGCTTTTTCATTACAATTTTAATTGATAAGGACTGGAATTCAGAATGAGAATTAGTATTAGTATTAGTATTAGTGTGAGAAGACAGCTGGAGTGCCATCCAAGCTTCTCTTCTGCTCAGTCTTGGTTAGGGCTGGGAACTGGGTACTTTTTTGGCACTGACTGGCGTGTTACTGCTATCAAAAAAATAACATTGATACCTTGGCTTTATATATCCCCAGCAGTTAGCCAATAAATACACAGAACAGACACGTTTCTACTGGATTATAAACTAATGTGAATAAATTCAAGATGACCAAAGAAAATGAGGAATATTTTTGAGTAGGAATTGACATTATGACATGATAATTATGATTTTATATAATGCAACTTAATGCATGAAGTACACAAATACCAGTATTGGGAGAAAAAAGTACTTTTACTTTATAAAACATCTGGTATTGATAAAGCATTGGTACTGAAAATCTCCCAGTTGTTGATTTCTGTGTCGCTATCATATGTATTTCATGGTTGGCAGAAATGTCACTGAGGCACATGATTTGACTTGCAATCACATTTATCGTGTACTTTGCTTCTTTATTTTTTCTCTCTGTGAGCCGGGATCCTCTGCACAGATCGAGTGAGGAGATGTGTGGAT
This sequence comes from Periophthalmus magnuspinnatus, assembly GCF_009829125.3. Lineage (NCBI taxonomy): Eukaryota > Metazoa > Chordata > Actinopteri > Gobiiformes > Gobiidae > Periophthalmus > Periophthalmus magnuspinnatus. The sequence goes on from NC_047140.1 coordinate 18,109,986, forward strand.
GGATACTGCATGTTTAGCTCAATGGGGGAGGGTTATGTGTTTGAGAGAAAGAGGTTCCCAATAAAAGCTGGTTTTATCTAGTTATTGTTATTAATTAGCCCTAGTTTAGTCCTGCTTTCATAATTGTATTCCTCGTTCTGGTTTGGACCTTATTTAGAAATAATATTATGGGTAAGCTTATTGAAACAGTTTTTGCCTCGTCTTAGTTCTAGTGTAGTCTTTGTTTGATCCTACTGTACATCAGATTTACAGTGGTCCCTTTTTAGATTTACCTTATTTCTATTTGCTGTTTTAGTCTAATTTTAGTCTTGTGTTTAGACCTGGTTTAGACCTACTATATATTCATTACAGCCCCAGTTTTGAATCACAGTCCTTATTTAAAGTTGTTTTACCTAGTTTCATTCCAGTTAGTCCTGGTTTAGTCCTGAGGTAGAAAAGCTTTAGTCCTGTTGTAGACTTGGTTTAGACCTGGTTTAATCCTAGTTTATTCCTGGTTTAGCCCAGGTTTCGTCCTGGTTTAGTGCTGGTTTAGTCCTGGGTTATTCTGGTTTTATTCATGGTTTAATCCTAGTTTATTCCTGGTTTAGCCCTAGTTTTGTCCTTGTTTAGTGCTGGTTTAGTGCTGATTATTCCTGGATTATTCTGGGTTTATTCCTGGTTTAATCTTGGTCTATTCCTGATTTAGTCCTTGTTTATTCCTAGTTTATCCCTGGTTTAGTCTTTGTTTATTCCTGGTTTAGTCTTTGTTTAATCCTGGTTTATTCCTGGTTTAGTCTTGGTTTAGTCTTGATTTAACTCTGATTTGTTCTCTTCCCAAATCAGATTGCTGGTCAGTTGGGGGATGGTTACTTGTGAGAGATACCGCTGATTGTGGTCTTGCAGTTTGTACTAAAGAGAATGATTAATCCTAGCCTTTGATTCTGCATGCATCTAACGGGAGGCTGCAGCTTTAGACTTGTGTGTGTCGACATGCACGGCTTATACGGTCTTCACTCCCAAAGCTCTCAAAGTCTGTGCAGGCTTGTGTTGCTAATCTCTCGGTCCAAGTGTGTGCTGTGGCGTCTGCGTGTGGGTGTGCGCAGTGAGTAATGCTGGAGATGTAGGGAACGTTATTGGCTATTTTTATATGGAGTTTACACTGGTGCACTCACTCTCTCTCCACTCTGAGCGAGCAGTGATATATGACGGATTGCATAAGACATGTACAATATAATAGGAAATTCTTGGCTTTGAAATGGCAGTCAAAATATATGAATGGGAATAGTACACAATTAACTTTAAGAGGTTTTGTTCTTGCCCCTGTTTAAATCTGGTATAAACCTGACTTAAACCTGATATCATAATAATATTGTCTTACATTTGAATTGCACATTACTACCTTATTTATAGTAATTGTTGATTCACTCCGCACCTGGTAATTGTATGTGCTGATGGATGATACCAGTGATTGTTGAAATTCAATACTAAACAAAAGTATTGTAAGTATCACAGTCAATTTTATTAATAGGTTATTATTGTCTTTCCACCGCAACTTTAACTGATTGATTGACACACTGGTGTGTGTGTATTTGTATAAATGTATATATATATATATATATATATATATATATATATATATATATATATATATATATATATATATATATATATATATATATATATATATATATATATATATATTATATATATATATATATATATATATATATATATATATATATATATATATATATATATATATATATATATATATACAGAGAGAGAGAGAGGGTGTAAATATGTAGATATATTAATATTTGACTATCACTACTCACTCAACCAGATTGTGTGTCTTGCCCAAGGACACAACAACAGTATGCACAGCTTGGAGCTGAAAATGAACTTCTTTTAACTTTCAGATTGGGGAGCACTGAGCCCCTCTCATTTAGACCTGTTCTGTCTCTGTAGACCTTGTTTGTGTAAAATAATCAACATATTGAAATTAATTTATTTTAAAAGATTTATCCTTGATTTTCATCTTTGTTTTAAATCTGGCTAATTGAAATTTAAAACTATTCAGTTAAAACTTTGCTCACCTGGTCTTGTCGCAGACTAGATTCTATGGTCTTGAATAAAGTGTAGTGTAGTCCTGTTTTAGACCAGGTTTAGATCTTTGGGACTTGTGGTATCATCGTGGCACAGAATTGTGTCCTTGTTGTCTCCATTTTTTATTTTTTTTTTACATGTTTTTCTTGTATCTACCAGCCCAGAGTGTGTGCTGACTGGCTTTCTCCCAGGAGGCTGAATATGGCAGCTTTTGTAAAGTGTTTGTAGTTTGGAGTGGTGTAATCTCCATGAAATATCTTTTTTTCCTGCTGTTCTGAGGAAAACACTGTTGCTGGAGGTGTGAAGATGGGCAAACGTGCTGTATTTCAATTATGCTTTTACACTTAAGCGACTTACGGACCTATAACATACAGTATGGGACAATCATGTTTATGTGATCATGGAAATGTTGCTCACTGATTTTATTGTAAAGCAGCAGCATATACAAAAAATATTGTGCTTGAGATTTGATTAAGTATTTACGTTTATAAATGTGTGTTTTTCCAATTTTTCAATACCAGTATGTCTGTAAACATGTTATTGCTTTGCCAGGAATGTTCCACAGTATGGTATTAAATGTATTCATCTCCATGGAGACAACCAGGTGACGCAAATTACAGCTCAGATCTGTATAGAGGCAAGCTCACACACAAGTTAATGCTATACAGTATGCTATACATACATATGCCTGGTCAGGTTTTGTATCTCAGTTGTAATTACAGTTGTAATTACAGTGCTATTAACCGTTTAAGCGCTGGTTAATATGACACGTGCACACTTCACTGCCCCCTGCTGGATCTTAACACCGCCTCCCTCGACTGCACTTGTCATCGGCTCGTCAGAAAACTCCCACACCTTTGTCTCTTCCTCTTTACAGACACATTCACACTCCCCTCTCAAGCCCACCTGCTGTCAATGACAACTCCCGCTTTAGATCTGGTTTAGTCCCCTCATTCAGGCCTTGTGTTTTTAAATGGGGGAGCTACAAGATGCTAGAGTGTAATCAAAATAATGAGTTCTAGTTAAAGATAAACTACATTTGTTGTTTTTCTGGTGTATGGTCCCCTAACTGTTTGTCTCCATGAAGATGGCATTAAACTAATCTATGCTGCATTGATTCGATTACAGGTGTATTTAGTGCTGAAAAAACCTGCAATTCCTACTGTGAGCAGGCTTGCCTCTTTACAGATCTGAACTTAACTTGGTGGCATTACCTGCATGTCTTCATGTTGATAGATAAGTTTAATCCCATACACATGGAACATTTCACGAAAAGCAAGAACACATTTATTTCTGCTGAGATTGTTTTAGACCTGTTCACTCTCCTCACAAACCCACTGTAATGAGCCACTCCTCACCCGGAGTTTTCCCCTGATACTCTCTCCTCTCACTCTCTATCGATCCTCCATCGCAACACATCTACCTCCCCTCTCTCTCTCGCTCTCTGTGTCTCTCACTCTCACTCTCTCTCTCTCTATTATTACACATTATTATTTATTACACATTTAATGCAAGATAATAATCTATAGGCTATGAAAGACAGCATACTCCTGTTTGTCCCAATAGAAACGTCATTGCTTTGTCATACTGTGGAACATTCCAGGAAAAACCTCTCCATGGAGACAAGCAGGTGGCCACCTTGAGAATACTTGACCTTAAATGATCTCTGAACCTCAACAGGGTTGGACCTGGTTAGTAATTGGAAACCATTGAGAATACTGGTGCTATAGTGAAGGACCATTGACTCTACTGCATACTGTTGTGGTGTCCTCAGGTAGACACTTCACTTCTTATAAATGTGTTGTGTGAGTGAGTTGATGGCATAGATCGGCATCCTCACTACCGTCAGTCTGCACCCAGGGCAACTGTGGTTACAGTAGTAGCTTACCACGTCCAAGTGTGGAGTGAATTAATAATGCAATGTAAAGCACTTTGGGTGTCTTGAAAGGCACTATATAAATCCCTATGTATATAAAGGTTCTGTTTTATTTGTTTTGATAGTAAAGACAAATTCAGTTCATTTTGAGTTGCAGTTTTTAATACAGAGATGTAATATTTATCATGGGGTCCTTTAAAACAGTACCACATTGTAAATTATAGAGAAGGCAAGAAAACCCAACCGCATTGCCCCTATCTCTCTTGACTGTTTTTGAAGCTGGTAAATTGACATGTATTAGTAGATTCTTCCTCCCCCGCTGCCTCTCTCCCCTCCCCCTCACTCTGACTTCAGCCTTTCTGACAGCCAGTGCAGAATAATTGGAGGAGCCATCAACAGCAGTGTGTTAGTGGACGGCCTCATATGTATCTCTCTCTCTCCCCCCGTCTCTCTCTCTCTCTCTCACTCACTCTCTCCCTTTATTTTCTATACCTCATTCTCTCTCTTCTATCTTTCTCCCTCTTTCATCTCTTCTTTCTCTCTCTTTCTTCCCTTCTCTCTCCCTTTTCTATCCCTTAGTCTACCCCTCTCCTTCCCCGCCACTCATCACTCATCACATCCTCTCAATCCTCACTTCAAAGTACGGTATTCTGTTCGCTCTCTTTTTTCACTCTCTTCGCTGTCCCTTCTTTCCCTACTTCTCTCTCCCCTCTCTTCTTTCTTTTTCTCTCTCTCCCCTGCCCCCTGGTTCTCACTCCTCATTGCAGTCTATCCAGTTTTCTCCTATTCTCCCTCTTTCTTTTTTCTTTTCTCTTCCTATCCCTCTCTCCCTTTCCTCTTTCCTTTTTCTCACACCCCCTCCCCTCTCTCCTCTTCTCTTTCTTTACTTCCCCTCTTTCTCTCCCTCACTTCCCTCCCTCTTCTCACACTCACTCTTCACTTTACTCCCTAATTCTCTCTCTTTCCATCCTGTCTCCTCTCTCTCCTCTTCCTCTTTCTTCTCTCCCTCACCCCTCCCTCTCTCCCTCTCTCCTCCCCTTCTGTCTCCTTCCTTCTCTCCTCCCCTCTCTCCTCCCCTTCTATCTCTTTTCCTCTCCCCCTCTAATCCCTCCCTCACTCCTCTCTCTCACCCTCCCTCCATTTTCCCCCAATTCCTGCATTTCTCCTGCTCCTCTCCCTCTCCCTCTCTCTCTCCTTTCCTCTCTCCTCTGTCCTTCCTTAATTTCTCCTGCTTCTCCCTCTCTCTTTCCCTCACCCCCTCTCTCTCTCTTCTGTCTCTTTCCCTCTCTCCCCCTCTAATCTCTTTCACCCCCCATCTCTCCCCTTTCCTTTCTGTATTTCTCCTGCTGTAACTCCTCTGTCTCTCTGTCTCTTACTCTCTCTCTCTCTCACTCCCTCCCTTCCTTTCCCCTCTCTCTTTCCTTAATTTCTCCCGCTTCTCCCTCTCACTCCTCTCTCTCTCCTCTCTCTTTCCCTTACCGCCTCTCCCTTCCTCTCCCTCCTCTTTTTCCATGGATGACTGATGCCTATGACACAGAGCAGCCTCTCAGAGCCCCTTCTGGCCATTACAGTGCACACATGTTCACATCAGAGACTCCCACATCACTTAACCAGTCGTCTTCAGGCTCACAGGGGCCGGGCTGTACCACTCCACTCCCCCCTTCTCTCCTTACCCCCCTCCTCTATCTCCACTTTCACACAGACACTGAATATTCACATTATTCACACTGGCTTGGAAGCCCAATATGTCTCTTTTTAATTGTTTTCTAGTTTGGTTTTGGGGCGGGAGGAGGAATCAAATGTAAAGTTGATTTTTCTGAGCAGTTAATTTATAACAATGTTGTTTCATTATTTGCTTAATCCTGTATTGTCTTGCATTTGAAGCTTGAGTGCTCAGAAGATGTCAGTTTTCACCTACCCCCTAACTCCACCTACAGCTTTGTACTTATTTGCGACTGATGGCTCAAATTACAAGCTCTTATGTAACGATATCATCAGCATCTGCGCGTGTACAGATACTTGATTAGGTTATAGTCTGATATTGAGATGAAATTAATGCTAAATTAAAATATTTTAAAGACTGCTTCCCGGTTGTATTAAAATGATCTCAATCACTGTCAGATGGGAAATTAGAAGTGACTTATATATAATTAAAGATATTTGTGAATCCATCTTATCCAGTCAGATTGGTCGGAAAGACTGGCCAAATACAAGCAGAGGGAAACGCCTAAGTGCATGTGCGAATGGGACATATGTCTGTGCTTTTCTTTTTACTAGATTTAGTTAGACTTTGATTTCCCTGCTCACTCCACTGTTCTGACACTTCACATAAGAGTGCACATATCAGTCAGTGATGAGGTAACAACATTATAACATGGCTTAGAGCTCATAAGAATCAGTGTTGTGTAATATAGGACATTTAATACTCTATTATCAAATTCAGTTTTCATAATTTTATCCTAGTGACCTGGCCAGACTGATATGTGTAGCACCTTTATGTGAAGTGTCACAACAGTAGAGTGGGCAGAGAAATCAAAGTCTGACTAAATCTTGTAAAAAGAAAAGCACAGACATCTTTCCCATTCACACATGCACTTAGGCGTTTCCCTCTGCTTGTATTTGGCTTCCGCACAAATTCTGTCCTGTGATTGGACAGTCTCTCCGACCAATCTGACTGTATCAGATGGATTCACAAATATCACAAAAGTTCTTCAATTATATATAAGTCACTTCTAATTTCCAAATCTGACAGTGGTTGAGATCATTTTATCTCAATATCTGTAGACACGGTTGTTAATGATGTCAACTGTGGGCGGAGTTAGGGTAAAGGTGAAAACTGACATCTTCTTCACTCAAGCTTCAAATTTGTGTTTGTGTTGCAGTTTGCTGTTCACAAAGGTGAAGTTGGAGGAGATGGTCCTGGGTCCGGCTGTGGCTCTACAGACCTGTGAGGACATGTTGCAGCGCTGGCAGAGTCGCTTTGACAACAGCCGATACAAGTGTGTGCTGCCAATCAACTAAGAGTTATATTCTAGAGAGGATAATATTATCAAGAATTTCTCCTACTTAGCCGATGCATTTAGAGTTTTGATTCATACTCATAAATAAAACACATCACAACTCAAGTTATGGTTTTCATGAAGGAATGACTGTATAAGAAATTTTGCATAATACCCCCCTTTTAAATACCCCAAAGTCAAATCTCCATACAGAACCGTAAGTTGTTTCTAAGGTTTATTCTCGCTCATGAAACAAGCTCCTGTGTGTTGAGACTCAATAAAGTGATTGGAGCAGACTGTCACTGTAGTGTAATACATCAATGCTGTGTGCCACACTCAGGTTTATACGATGTTCCTTTGCATCCAATCCCTGTCCAAAACAGCTGTAATTTTAAAATACAGCGTCAGTAATTCAAATGTGTTCATCTTGGCTGGAGCTCACGGAATATTTACGGGCAACTTTAAGTCTAGTGCTGTTCGGTTTTATGTGCCTTCTTTCAATCAAGCTGATGCTCTTCTTAAATGTTGTCTTGCATGTTTACGATAACAAAGAGGGCAATGTAGTTTATGTTTATGTACCAACAATCTCTTCCCTGGAAAGTAAAAGAACTGCTCTGCTGCTGCCTTGAAAAAATGTGGTGCGACCATAACAATTTTCGAAACCCGGTACTACATATTATTCATGTTTTATTTAGTGTGTATGGAGATAAAATTTTAAAGCGGCAATTACCTGTATGCAAATTTAAGTATCTTGAGCTGTCTAGCTTGTCATTAAATCTTCATTTGTCAAAAACATAGCCTTATTGTTTGCTTGTCTGTTGACTCCCTGTGAGCGAAATTTTTTTATTTATTTATATTACATATAGACATTGTTTTTAGTTTAATATTTAAATACTAAACTAAAAATAACAACACATTATCCTTCTACACACAAGGCTTCAGAATCAGAATTTTACATATTACTTATTTGATTGCCAGTCTATATAGACATGAAAAGAACATTATATTAAACTCTAATACCTGATGTTAAATTAAAAACAACAGAAATCCATTTTAACCCTAGCTGGTCTTATTTATATATGGGCAGTAATTTTTTGTTTTTGTTCTGCTGTTTTTGAAATGGAATCAGTGAAGAAGATTATTGCAAATGTCAGATTTAAAGGTGCACTATGTAACTTTTCTGTTGGGGGTTTTCCGCCCGCTTCTCACTTTGGAGATGCTATTGCGTGCCCCTTGAATGTTCCATAATATGGCATTTAACGTATCTATCTTACACTTATTCAGTTGCTTGTGATTTTATTGCTCAAAAATACATTGAAAAGCATGAGTGGGGTCGCCTGCCCGCAGATCTTAAATGTACCTTTCCATGATGGCATCACCTGCTTATCTCGACAGGGGCAGATAAGTGTCGTGCCATACTGTGGAACATTTCAGTCAAATAATCCAAAGAAGACAATCACGTGGCAAACCACCCTCCTGAAAAGTTCCATAGTGCTCCTTTAAGTGAGATTTTTATCGCTGAATCCACAATATTTTCTTAAGGCAATGTAGTATCCACCCTTTAATAGGTTTCTATCAAATCTACTGTAAATTTAACATATCTGTTTTTTTCTTCCACAGTGAGACAGATGAGAGTAGCAGTATCCCTGTCCCAGATCGTCCCGAGGCCAGTCCCGTTCCTGGTCTACAGAGGCGCTCCATCCAACTCCTCACACTCCCAGACTTCCAGGACGGGTCCACAGGTTTGTAAACAGGGCATTCAAATGCATGCAATCCCTCTTAGACATTTTACTAATAATACTAAAGTTGAACAGTGCAAATGTTGTCATGAAGAGTCTGCCATCTGCTTGTGTCCACAGTTTTTCCTTTGCCTGGAATGTTCTATAGTATGGTATAAAACTTATCTATACTGCATTTATTTTAACATAGGTATTTTTATTGCTCAAAAATACATTGCAAAACCTTTTCACAGATCTGACCTTCAACTTGGCCTGGTGACTTGGTGTCTCTTAAATAATACCATACTGTGGAACATTCCATGCAGAGCAATAACAGCACCAGAAAAAGTTACGTAGTGCTTTTTTAATTGACACAAGACAAATATTTGTTCATATAAAAAGTGTATTTCCCAAGGCCATTGTGGTAATATGCATTGGGTGTGATGGAATTTTAACCAATAACCTTTTGGTTAGTGGGAAAAAGTCTTAACCACCTAATAAGTTACTACTTTTAACTACTACAGTCATGTTTTTGGTGACCTCATCTCTAATTATTTCCTCATGGAGAGAAGAAATTGCCTTCTTTCACTTCAAAACCTTTACATGGGAAAAGCTCCCATATAAAGCTTACTTTAAAAAATATGTTTAAATTAAACAAAGTTTTGTCCTACACTGTTGTTGTGTGAATATAAATGAATGATGAAGGTGAGAGTGGGTTGGCCTGTTTTCTGAACATTTGACCCGTACTGAAATAGTGTTTGCTGTGACACTGAGGTGGCAGCAGATTTAAAGAGACAGTACCTGATTTTTTTTTTTTTTTTCCAGTTCAGAGCAAGCTATTAACTGTGAGCTGTGGCGCAGACTCATTCCTCACTGTCCCAAAGCATTCTGAACCTTTAAAGGGATTTAATTTATGAGAATTTGTATACTGTGTTCAAGAAACTAATGTATTAGAAAAAAAAAAAAAAAGGTCTGGAGCTCAACTGTCTGGGAAACCTCAAAACCTGCTCCCATTCTAGAAATAAATGTCCTTTTCATTTTTCCCATTGACTTTGAAAATTCATATATTAACAGTTTAAAAGCACACCAGAGGCTAACCTGTTATGTGGTAATTTAAATTCATGACGGGATTATTTTCAGTCCACAAAACCTAAAAAAAATCCTTCTTGGCTAAACCACATTTTCTGGTGTATAAATATATGGGAAATTAAATATTGTGTCCTATGTTCATTACCACAATTGATTAGACTTCATCTAGCTTTCAGCCTCTACTGCAAAAAATCAATGGGAAAAATCAATGGGAATTTTACTTGGAAACTAAGAGATGGGCGGGACTGTTGACCTCCATTACTACCAAGAGAGGCTTCTTGTACATCCTAGTTTGAACTTACTCAAATCTGAGCATATGAGTTTGCATGCCCATTGATACAGCAACATGCCTTATCGTGAGTTCTCAGAGCATAAACTATTTACTTATGCTATTTTTGTTCATCAAAAATAAACACTGGCAATTACATTATGGAGAAGTCATCAAGACCCAGAGGAGATATGAGATATGAGGACAAACTGACCCAGTAGTAGTATTAGGATGCAGAAGAAATTTTAAGTATTATTCATAACAAAGTACAAAAATATTCACTAGCAAGGACCACGCCACAAAAATGGTATACGATAAAGATTTATTGATGATATGAATAGATGTGGAGGCTGGGTAGAGACTGGATGGGGGCACTGTATCAGGCGGGTAGCCCAGCCGATCCAGGGCCCCTTCTGTAGATGGTGAAGTCTTTGAGCTGAAAGATGAACAAGAGACACTGGCTGGGAGGGGTTGAGAGAGCGAAGACAGACGGTGTTACAGGGACAGGCTTGAATAAATAGGGCTTCTGGGTAATTAGAAGGTGCGGTTGAGGTGAGCTGTGGTTCGCTGCAGAGGAGCAGAAGGAGGCTGAGGCGTGGTCCTGCTTCTGAATCTCACTTCATCATATTCATTCCATGTTGTTATAATATTTCATCTTGTGCAAAAGGTTATTATTTGACAGTGTGATAAAAATGCTTTTTTTTCTAACTGAAAGGGACCACAGGTTAGAAGTAGCAAAATTTTGTATGAATCATATTTTATTTTGAAGGATTAATTAATTTGTGCATGGTCCCTGAATGATAAAACAAATTGTAATGTGCAATAACAAATCCAACCTTATTTCTAGAGCACTTTAACAACAACACAGATGACTCAATTGCTTTACACAAATTCAAACCAAAACTTGTGAACATACTGTTAAATGTGTTTTCTCATGCAGGTTCGCAGAGCCCACCCTCTGTGGCTGTGTCCCGTCTGGATGCTGCTCTGTCTGAAGTGTCTGACGTGAGCTCCATGAGACGCCACGGTCCCACCTACATCTGGACCACCCTCGAGCGCATCTGGCTCCAAGCTGGTGAGACAACACAAGACTAGCACTGGCTATGTTTACATATGCATCATTAACCCCTCCATTATTTCATTTATGGAGTTAATGGCCATATAAATGCAGTTACTGGTTTTTGGGTGTGTGTATATGTTACATGGGGCACAGAACATGTAAGTGTTCTGTGCCCCATGTGGGATAATATCAAAATAGTTGTGATGAAGATAAACAAAATATAAAAGAATTGTGTTTTTTTTGTGATAGGAGCAACCTTGATGACTTAGGGATTACACAGACAAAAAAAAATAAAAAATTATTATATATTATAACCCTGCACAAGAGTTGATTTTAATAAACAGAGGTAGGAAGAGTAGCCAAAACTTGTACCCAAGAAAGAGTGCCATTTCTTCAGAACAATATTGCTCAAGCAGTACTAAGTAGCGGCCTAAGAAGTCAAGAGTAAGTATTTGGAGATACTCCCACTCAAGTAAGAGTAATTGTAACAGTAAATGTCTGTACATGTCATCTGATTTATTATTTGAAATCTATAAATCTGGTATTTTCAAAGGATATAGACCAGACAAAAATTGAAAAAAGTAAATCATATCTGAAGGAGCAGTGCAATAAACAAAAAAGATCACATGTTTTTGATTAGGGAACAACATTATAACATGGTCGACAGCTGCAGAACGTTAATTTTGCATAATACCCCCTGTTTAAATTCACTGCACTACTTGGGCCCTCTCACATTTTTAGTAAACATGTCCTTTGTCCATATGGTTGATAATATCAGTAATCATCAGGACACTGTCTCTTTAATAATAATCCTTCAATATTATTATGTTGTCATAGCCTAATGCAGATCCACTGTGTCTCCTGGATCCCTTGTTTTGTATGTGGTTGGCTGACCTGCTTAAGCACTCAGTTTTAGACTCTCCGGGGAGCGCAGTGGAGCAGGAGGCATTATGTTTTAATGTGCTCTGTCCATTCTTCTGTCCCATTCCTGAACGCACAATATGTCTGCCAACCTCCAGGGACTGCTACAAATTTAGCTCACAAGACCTTCCTGTTTTTAAGCGTCAAATTCTTAGACCAATAATACAAATGAAAATCTATTCTGGAAATGGAGGGACTGTGTTAAGAACACTTACTTAGTAATGTTAAACTGCAATAACATAATGCAAATATATCAAACATGCAAATGCAATGGCCTTTTGGTGAACACAAAAAGCCAACCCAAGCTGAAACTATTACATGGCGCATAATAAGAAACAAAGGGTGCGTTCACACTTATCCTTGTATGGTTCTGGTTTGAGCCCAGTTTAGTCCAAATTCAGAACTGGAGGTATATTTGCTAAGACAGCTGCTAAATTATGAGTGAAAAATTTTGCTATTTGTGGATGTGTTGCGCATGTTTTACTCTTACTCCTCCTGCAAATGTGATATGTAAATGAGAGTTAAGCCATACACACAAAAAAAAACAGGGCTGATACATGGGACTATGCTACATGACCTTTTTTTTTTGTCTTAGAAGGAACTGATCAACAACTCATAGGTTTCTGAGTACCTTAATACGACAAACCCAAACATTAGATTAAGTTTGGAATACAGTCAGACAACTATAAACTTTTTAGACCTTCAAATCACAATTGATGATACGTGAAAACTACATATTTCCATTTACAGGAAGTTGAGTGACCGCACACCATCCTTAGAGCGGAGATTTCCACCCACACTCTTTGATATCAAATATACCATTCAGCCAGTTTCACGCCTTAAATGGAAAAGTAACATGGAAAAATATTTCAGTACTCACTCAAATGATATGCACACAAGGTTTCGGACAAGAGGTTGCAAAAAGAGGACTTGGACCATGCGCTTTCAAAAGTCATCAAAATCAACAGGAAGGATCGTCGACTTCAGTATTTTTCTAAATACAATATGGAGATCTTTCCTACAAAATCAAAAAACACAAAAAAGTACTAGAGTATCCTCCAATGTGACACTAGCCTGGCTCCCCTCTCCCCTCACTTCACAGGTCTTCTGCTCTAGCCTAGTCACAAGTTGCTTACCTGCTCTACTGGGCTGTCATAGAAACAAGGCACTTACAAATGTGGCAGTTGCAACTACTGCAATAATGTTGTCAAAACAAATACATTCAAGGACATATTCACTAACAAGTTTTACAAATGTAGAGGTTTTGCAACATGAAACATTACATATGTCGTATAGAGGTTGGAATGTGGTGTGGGAGGACAAGGTGATCGACGAGTCCGCAACCTACAACAGGTGCTCCCCATCCCGTGCACCATGTGGACCCCTCAGTGTCTGCTGTCAGGATTTTAATGAGGTACAGACACGTGAAAGCCCAATTAGTTGGACAGGACAGCTGCTGGGACACTTGCTTCTTTTGTGGATTACAAGGGACAGGAGCAAAGTCACAGGTAAAGGCTGTCTTTGTATTACATCGAGGCTACCTTCAAACAACGCAATCATTAGGCTATTTTTACTTTGTGAATTAGCAAGTGTAGACTTGTGCATGTTTAACAACACTTATAATGCGGCATTAGCAGAAACTGGAACTGTCTATCCTCCGCAGATAAATCACACCTGTCTTATTCACTGTGGTGAATTTCTCCAAAGTTTTTTGTTCTTGTTGCCTTGATAAATCAAGCAGCACCTGCTAAAGAACTTCATCTGCATTTACCAGATTTTGCTCTATAAAAGCAAGCGTCTATAAGAGACACTATTCTCAACTAAATGTGCTTTTTAGCATGTCCAATGCATTTAGCCCATGGACAGATACTTGGTAAATATACCCCTTAGTTTCGTCCTCTTTAGTCCTCATTTAGTCCTAGTCTAGGATTAGTTCCGAATTTGGTCCCAGTTTAGTAACAATTTTGAAGTCTTGGTCTATATTGGTCTATAGTTTGATTATTGGGTTTGTATTATCAAATTTGACTTATTTTAGTACAATGTTCCTCAATCAGTGTTTATGCAGATACACTCACAAATGATATTCAAGTCAAGAAAGCACAGAATTGTGGGAATTCAACAAAATATGTAGACTTAAATGATAAAATAAAGAACCATTTTGGAAAATATAGCCTCTAAATATACAGTAACAAGTAATCAATCACAATGAATTGCAATTTTAATAGTTTCATTGGTTGTACTACATATGGATGCTCTTATTTTCATTTAATGTACCATTATTTACCAGACTCCATGCTCTTTTTCAATACAGTACAATACAAACTAGTGCAATGTCATTTAGAATTGAATATGGGAGAAAAAAAAAATCTCTCTTTTGCCTTGCTTTGTAGTGATTCTCTATCTCCTCTTAGATCACTGCTCGAGCTGCCTGCCCCAATATCAGAAAACATGGCCCATTTTTAACTATTTATTGGCTGGAGCTATTCTGAGCCCGCAGTGAAAAGAGTGAAAAGTGCATACCTTTGAATGGGAGAGCACCCTTAACCTGTGCATGTGCAGACTGCTTTATTAAGGCCAGATCAGCACTGATGCATACAGTACAGAGCCAGTGTTACTTCCAGTTTTCAGGTCCGGTCAGCAGTGCACAGGCAAAGGAGCATTAGCGGGAAGACTCAGAACAAACATCGCTCCGTCAGCCGTGCTCTGAAGTGGGGCAGAAAGACAGGAATGGCAGCGCAAACAGACTGAAATAGCAATACTGTATAAAGAATTATTACTGGTGAAATATCTGCCTGTGAAATGAAATATGAGGTAAACAAGAAGTTAGGGCTGAATGTTTCACAATATGGCAAGTTTATTTGATTTCTTTTTCACCAGTAGTTTTCAGATGTGAAACCTGTCCTCCCCTACCCCCCTCACCTAGCGTTTGTTCAGACTCTCCTACGGGTGTTTTTATAGTGAAAATACATGCCCTTGTCAATTCAAAACATTCACCGTAGGTATCAGTTTGCGGTTTCGGGTAAAATCCAGACTTTGGAGGGGGCTATATTGTTTATGTTCAGAAAATCAAAGGCACTCTACCTGATTTTTACTGTCTTAAAAATCTGAAAAACAGAGATTCCTCTTTTACCTCATGAATTCCGAGCATCCTATTTTTTTTTACTGCAATGAGTCTATGTTTTTCACAACTTTCAAAGACCAGAGCAGAGTTTTGCTTTGACGGTAAATCTAACAACAACTAGCATGTAAATCATACACTTAGACTAGATGCAAATAGTTTATAGACAGTTTTGCTAACATGGAAAATGCTGATCAATCTATATCAGTGGTCCCCAACCTTTTTATCACCGCGGACCGGCCAACGCTTGAAAATTTTACCGCGGACCGGGGGGGGGGGGGGGGCTAATGCTAATGCTAATGCTAATGATTACACATGATACACATTTGACCCACAATTAAGTTAATAGCAGAATAAACCACGCTTACCGATCAGGAACAGCATCCAGTCCATCAAAACATAAGGTCCCTCTACTCCTCAGTCCATCATGAGATCTTCACTCGGCTCCACGAACCGCTCCGGGTCCGAGATGCCTCTAGTTTAACTTGTACAAACATCCACAGTGTCCTCGGTCGCGTACTTCCTTTGTTTTGTTGTTGTTGTGGTTATTTCCGGCAGACTGGGCACGGTTAGTTCCTTTGTTTTGTCCGTTTCGTCATGTTTAAAACGCAAAACTGCTGCGTAAAATTACGCAATATGCGCGCATAATTTTACGCGCGGATCTTTATATCCAGTCTCGTGTTTTTACGCGGAGAAGTGACGGAACAGATTTCACTTTCCTGCAGCAGACTGGACATGGAGGCTCTAACTTCCTTTGTGGACATAATTTCTTGACTGGATTAAATTCTCTGGACCTTTACGTAACGAATGAGACCAACTTTGTGTGAATCTGTTGATGTTTGACAGAGCCTGAGTGCTCAAAGTCCAGATTCACATTTCTGACTTCTCTGTAAAAACGGCTTTCCTGTCAGCACTGTGATGATTCGAGGTGTAAATGGTTTATATTCAGAAAGATGAATGCCGTAGCTTTCATTTGATGTGTAGATTGTTTGTGTGGGTGACGCAGAAATACACGTACATTGCTGTAAAGTTGTAACATGTAACGCGGGCGGGCCGTCGGAACGCTAAGTGGTTAAGTTGTCGGCGCTCAAGTGACGGAAATGTAACCGAGAGAATCCGGTCATTTTTCAAAATAAAAGATTTTTCAAAATAAAAGATTGTTCAGACTCAGATAATAAATACAACAGAAATAATTAATTATTTCTTGGACGGCCCGCGGCCCGGTACCAATTGATCCGCGGACCGGTACCCGGTGGTTGGGGACCACTGATCTATATGATGGAAACAAAACGTGATTAATTGTTTTGTCATATCATTCAGCCCTAGTTTTAAGCTTGAGCCAAAGTTCTGATAAATGTGGTTAATTTACTGTATTGATTGTCAGTGAAGTCAAGGCAGGCCCTCAAGTTTGGATGTTTCAATGTGTGGCTTCTGTTGAAACTAGTTTAAACTATGAGCAAATAACTTGATTGTGAGGGGCCTTAACTGGGCAGACCAAACCAAATCCAGGAAACAGGATATATGCTCAGTTTCATCTTACTTGTCCAAAACAATGAAAACTGTAGAATCAAATAAGCAAAAGCTGTACATAAATACAAAATCAATTAAATAAATAAAAACTCCAAGATCTTTCTCTGCCTTAGGAGCAACTCAGGGTGTAGGTCTAGCCTCCTCACATTGCAGTGCTCCTCTGAATCTCAACATTCCTCTTTGGGACGGTCATTTCCTGTCCCAATCTCACATCCTGATTGTTGGGATAAACACTGGGACAGTTACATGGCTGGTACACAGTATGGGCACACAGCACTGTACTGGTTCAGTGACTATTTTGTCAAACTCCTATATTATGACTGATTTTATGAGCTTTTAGCCATGATATATACTGTAAAATGAAAAAAGAGATGTGTTTTCATATATTGTTCAAGAAGTTGGACAATGCATGATATGGGGAAATCTTCATAATAATTTCTTTGTGGCTGGCTTTCTGTGCTGTTAGCTTTTGCGGTCATGAGCAATAACATGTCTTTAGAGAAAGCATTAAATGTGACTTACTGTAAAAGTAGTACAGTAATGCTCACTCTGGAAATTAACTTTTATGTTTTTACTTTTACTGCAAGCATCCTGTCTCCAATCTCTTTATGTATATTCCTGGTATATTTCTATTTCCCAAAACCATATGCCATCCAGTCAGACTTAAACCCTCGTACGCACCAGCTAACTCGTTAAATCTCGTAGCTTTCCCTCGGGTGGATTCTCAAACGATTTAAAAATTACCTGGAAATATTCAGCAATTCGTCCTTCCCTGAAATGTTGATTGTAAAACTAACCCCGAGGCTGGGAGGTATCTCTGGTCTCTCAGAGGTAGAGCTTCCCATCTGTGGCTCAGAGCAGGTAAACAAACAGCCCAAACACAGATTTATTTATATAGTCTCTCTTTAGGCACACTCCACACTTTTTCAGATTTTTTTAGAGAGAGTAGAATATTTTTTTTCTTCCTTTTCAGTAGTGGTTCAGCTACTAAATAGCAATGCAGTGATCTTCTATTTCTGTATTTCAGTCAGATGACATCACATTAATATGACAAATAGTACAAAAATTACAATTTGGGTCAGCATTACAGTTTACAACAAAATATCCAGTCTTATTCTGCATGAAAACTGCTCACCCTGTGCTTTCGATCTGTACAAATATGTTTTGTATTGGTTTGTCAGTTCATATTTTTGTGTTTTTGTCAATTAAAATGTGAACTTTGGACCAAATCATATTATTAAAAGATAAATTACTAATCTAATCACAATGCTTGTTAGAAAAATAGTATTTATTTTTACCTAATTGTTTAAGTCGTATCAGTACTTTGTTTTGAGTAGGTCTCAAAATATCTGAAAAAAAATTCCCTTTATAGTGCTCAAGAATTTGACCTTAGAAACCAAAAGTGCTTGATTGAGCTGCCCTCACCAATCTCTCCTGCCTCGAGAGTGGCGTTCTCTAAAATATGCGCTCTGATTGGTTGGTTTGGTGCAGGTGGGCGTGTCTCTGTGTGAATGTTTGTGCAGAGGTTAAGCAGCAGCAGTGATGGGAGCAGAGGAGGCACAGGACGGCTGCTGTGAAGGAGATGGCCTTATTTAGTCACGAGGCTCAGGATGTCCCAAGCTCTGCTCCTCTCTCTCTTTCACACTGCATCTATCTGGGTCTGTCACAGTACAAGTGTAATGGTTTACCAAAGACCCAATGTAGTTGTCATCTGTCCTGGGGTGGAGAGAGTTTTATTCATTTACCAACATTGCTCAGTTTATTTTGTGCTAGTGGGGAATTTTGAGTAGATTTTGAGTTTAGATCAGTAGCAATACATTGACCTAACTCAACTTATAATAATAATAATAATAATAATAATAATAATAATAATAATAATAATAATAACACTGTATTTAGTCTAGTTTTAACTGAAAACTGTATATAGTAGTATTAGGTTATAACACAAACCAAAGAAATAAACAATATTATAACCTGATTTAAGATGTTCGCTTCTATATTGTCCTGCATTCGAGGCTTGAGTGCTCTAAAAATCTCTGTTTTCACCTACTCACCTCTCTGCCCACTGCTCTGTACTTTCTTTTTTATTCAAAAAGTGTTGGGGGTCAGTAGTGTTGCACAACCATTTTTCAAAGATAAAACATGTGAATGGAAATCGGTCAATGAAACAAAAACAAACAAAACTGAATATTATTAAGCATTTATTCTTATGTAGAGCAGTGTACAATGTGAGGGATGTAGAGCATTTTCACATCTTGACGCCAAACCCTATATTTTGTATCTTGTCCTTGTTTCCTGTAGGTGAGTTGTTCATGGCAGAGGGTCGTTTGAAGGAGGCTCACCTCTGCATCACTGAGGCCAGTACCCTGTTCCCAAATTCCCACTCAGTGCTGCTGGAGAGGGGGCATCTGGCTGAGCTCCGCGGGCACACGGAGGAGGCCAAGAGTCTGTATGAAGAGGCTTTGGCCATCCACCCAACCGGGGAGAGGATCCTTGTGCATTTGGTGAGGCTTCTCAAACTGTGGGAAGAGTACAGTGGGTAGTATACAATGTCCTACTGTATTGCCCCATACCCATTTTTCTCAATATTTTAGAGTTAAATTAAAGCAGCATTTAAGATTAAAAAAAGTGATATTCAAATACTAACTGATACTAAAACTAGATAATCATGTTGTTGATACTGAAAAAATTTACTTCTGCAACAGTATGATTTTTATGGAAGCCCGTTTCCGCCATGAAAAAAAAAATAAAAGCCCCACAGAAAGTCGAAATTACGAGTTTTAAACTCGTAATTATGAGTTTAAAACTCGAAATTACGAGTTTTAAACTCGTAATTATGAGTTTAAAACTCGTAATTATGAGTTTAAAACTCGTAATTATGAGTTTAAAACTCGTAATTACGAGTTTAAAACTCGTAATTTCGACTTTTAAAACTACTAATTATGAGTTTAAAACTCGTAATTATGAGTTTTAAAACTACTAATTATGAGTTTAAAACTCGTAATTAGAACTTTTAAAGTCTTAATTGAGCTTGTAGCACACTGCAACTGAGTGTACAGAGCAGAGGAGACAGGAGGAGGACTGTTATGTTTATCACCTACATACTTTTAAAAAATGAATAAATTAAGCTCCAGTAAAGTTTCTGGCGTCTTGAACAAATCAGTGGGCCCTGAGTGCTGTTCTGACCACTCATGAGCTGTGCTCTGTGTCTGTGAGCGCTCGTTTTCCTGGTCTGAGCAGAGTGCCAGCTGGTCACAACCCCGCTGGTTTATTGAGGAAATTATTAAAATACCAAATTCATTTAATCAAAATTGATGAGGTTCACTTTTTGTAAATGTTACATTCCCAAAATTACGAGTTATAAACTCATAATTCATACTTTTAAAAGTCCTAATTACGAGTTTTAAACTCATAATTAGTAGTTTTAAAAGTCGAAATTACGAGTTTTAAACTCGTAATTACGAGTTTTAAACTCATAATTACGAGTTTTAAACTCATAATTACGAGTTTTAAACTCATAATTACGAGTTTTAAACTCATAATTACGAGTTTAAAACTCATAATTACGAGTTTAAAACTCGTAATTTCGACTTTCTGTGGGGCTTTTATTTTTTTTTTCATGGCGGAAACGGGCTTCCATAGATTTTCTACTGTTAAAAAATAGTAAAAACTGCAAACAGGATCTTTTCTTACAGTTTTTTACCAGTTTTTTCTTAGGTCTTGGGTTTATATAGCACCTTTCAATATACTCCAAGTGCTTTACAATGTTTCAATTTAACTCAGTGCACAATGCTTAGTTGATACTAAGCGATTTCTGTAGTCACAGCTACCCTGCCTGTCTACGCCCGTGGTCTGACCACTACCAGTATCCTAGCACACATCATATTCATACTTTGTTAAGGTGGGTGAAGTGTGCACTGGTCAGAGCTAGGATCAAACAGCCACACTTCTGGTTATAAGACTATATTGTATTTTTGTCTATTTCTGATTAAGGGCATTTCTAGTTTTCATTTATTACAAGATTTCCTTGATTTAGTGAAAGTTGAACATGGATTTTTAGTAACACTTGCACTTGGTTTGGTCTTTGTTTTGTTCTGCTTTAGCCCAAGTTAAATATTGATTTATTCCTAGTTTAGTCCTTTATTATAAAATTTGCTAAAATTACATATGTTTTGCTTCAGCCACTTACAGATGGTACTCTGTGGTAATCTTGTTTATATAATTGTTTTTATGCTGATACTACAAGCGAAAAGTTGAAAACTGCAGCCATACAAGCCCCTCAATGTTTAACAGTAACTTCTACAACTACATTACATCATCAGATCTTACACTAATGGAGACATGCTAACATCATGCTTGGCTATGGAAACTCCTCTCAAGCACTTTATTTCTGGTAATTAAGTTACCATTGATGTCCACAGAGCAGAAACACATTTAAAATGTTTTATGTACCATGATTAGATTATTTTACACTGTAATTTACACCATAGCATTTGTGTCAAAACAGCCAGTGTGAAAAACAGAACTACTTTCAACCAGGGATGAGCAATGTTATTTCAATATATATATATTTTTTTTTTAATTATCCTGATGACAATAATCGGACAGTTTTTTCTAAATTTGACACTATATATATTTATTTTTAATCAAGTACTTTTGCAGCTTTTTAAAAAACATAATATAACCACCAATAATGTAATAAATGCATGGTAGATAACATCTACGTCTCCTTTAAAAATAAGTGGGATTAGTCCATTATATACAAGGACATCTATGTAATCCCTCAGTCATCCAGGTCTGATCCATAGTAAAAGCCTAAATTAAATCTGTCAGCTGGATAAAAAGTTGTAGGAGTGAAGAAGTTTCGCTGCTCATCAGTGGCAGATTTAACTTTGGCTTTTACTATATATACAGGGACATTTATATTCAGTAGACAGGTCTTTAAGCCACAATATGTTTGTAGACACATTTGAAGCTCAATATTATACATGATGTTTTTTACTCCAAACCTGGCAACCCTCTGACCACATAAGGTTAACACTTCTCGAGCTCAAGTGGTGTGTTTTGTATGTTTTTATGGGCGGTCCCACTGGGGTAGACAGAGTACGCATCTCTTCCATATTTGGCCTGTGGGAGAACTGGTCCCAAGGGGTGAGGACTTGAAGCGGAGCCAGCTGGCAGCCTCCGATTGTGGGTTTGTTACGGGGCAGATGTGCCTGTGTGGATCTGGAGCTAGCACATGTGAACCCATACATTCAACTTACACTTAAGCTTTGGATAGAAGACCCCCCTCCCCCCAAAAAATATTGCATATTTCTCAGAGCCTAAATCATAATTCATGTTCCCTTGATAATATTCCCTTTAAGAGAAAACTAACACTATCCGCTACCCCTTTTGAATGTTATATTCACCTGTCACTCACTCGGACCATGATGGAGGTGGACCAATAAGAGAAGTGGGTAGACCTCTCTAAGAATCATATAACTAATTTATGAGTTATCTATACTTATAATAATAGTCACTTTGCTTTTTTTTTTCATTCACCCCTTTACTTTTCCTTGTTACTCTATTTTTAATGTTATGCAAAATCAATCTTTTGCTTCTATTAGTTCTGCAATTTTGAACAGGAAGTCAATGAACCTGTCTCTAGATCTGGATCAATTTTGTGGTTTACAATGAAAAAATCTACGCATGTTGTATTTCTTTTTTTTTTAAGTATGATACAATAGCTGTAAAAAAAAAAAAAAAGAAAAAAAAATAGTGTAAAAATAAGGCATACATTCAAGTGGCTTCTTCATTTCTGAATTTTACTTATGATAGATTAAGTAAAATGCCCATGTCCCGAAGTTGTTCAACAAAACTGGATAATACAAAATTTTGGATTTTGAACTTAAAATGCATCTATTGCTGAGTTTCAGATGACATAGCATTCTACAGGCCAATTATATTTAATACAGCTAAAATGAATATTGTTAAAAAGCAGAGTTGTCTTTGTCTATAATACAGTGAATTCTTGGATCTAGTCAGTCATAGAAATAATCAGGTTCAGGTACCTTTTAAATATTTCATGGCAAAATACA
The DNA here is from genome assembly GCF_009829125.3 of Periophthalmus magnuspinnatus. Lineage (NCBI taxonomy): Eukaryota > Metazoa > Chordata > Actinopteri > Gobiiformes > Gobiidae > Periophthalmus > Periophthalmus magnuspinnatus. The sequence goes on from NC_047140.1 coordinate 18,132,730, forward strand.
GTGTTATCCATAAGGAAAACTGGCTCTTGCCCCCCATCTGGGAGTATGACATCCTGATGTTCTTGAATCTGAAAACCACCAATTATGAACACTTTCCTTATTATGTTGCCTACATTTACAATTTTCTATTTACATACACTACACATAAACCAGTTCCTCGCTTCCATACAAGACTTCAAGACTTCTAATGCTTTGTCATGTGGCTTTAGTGTATCTAAAGGTGACAGCGAGTGGGGCATTACATTTGGAGTGCTGCCATGTTATTTCAGTCTTACATCATCTTACCCATAATCCATCTCTTCTCCTCCATTCGCATGTCTCTTGCTCTCAATCCTCCTCCTGCATTTATTTTTACTCAAAACTCTATGGACAGTATGTGTTCCAGTGGCCTATTTATCCACAGTGCCTCTGGGCCTTTTTTGATTATTCTGGCAGCAGATCGTCTTACACTTCAGCTATTATTCTGAAAAGCACATAGGGTTCTTTCTATGAATTTCTATGCCTCCCAGAAAATGTAATGTTTTCATGTTTTTTTGGTTTTGGTAGATGTTGTGGTGCTATGTTCACACATTGATGTAACTTTAATAGTCAGTAGAAGAAGGCTTAATAGAAAAGCCAAGTTTATTGAAACTGACACCATAGAGTGTCCTGTATTTAAATAAGTAAGGTAAGAGTAACATTGGAACAAACTGTTTAAAAGGAACTATTTCTGTTTTTCCACATGTTTAAGGTAGTAAAAATCTGGTTCAGTGCCTTCAAGTGAGACACCGATTTGAAACAGCCATCAGTGTCCCTAGCCCTCATTTAAATGGCATGTTATGTAACTTAATGTGAGCACTAGTTGCTTTCACTATCTGTATCCAGTATATATATAGTTATGGATGTGCAGTATCTTGAGTCCGTGGATGTGCTCTGTCATTTGAAATGGGTCTCACACTGGCATTTTAACATAGTGGATTTCAAAGGGCAATATACTGCTTTTATGACAGTGTTTCACAAACTGTGGTATGCAGAATCCTCTGTGGTTTTAGTATTCACTTAATTTGGAGTCAGTTTTATCCTCTTGTTTTTCTCATTTAAGAAATTTCTTGGTTAGAACAACTTAGTTTAGTCCTATTTTAGACATGGTTTAAGCCTCAGGTAGTTAGGGCTGGGTATTGCTCTCTTAGTACAATAGTTTGCCATGCGATACTTAATTCGATTCATTTGCAAGACAAGGAACTTATTATTATGTCAAATAACAGAATAATTTCGAGTTCCCAACACAATTATATGAATAAGTCACCTGAGGCTGTGACATGAGCGCTCTTATTCTCACTAAATATTAAATATAAAAACTAAATATTTGGGAGTTCACTGAGTTTTTGTGACTGTTGAACTTGAAAGAGGTAAATCTGAGTCAGGGAAACAGTAGCTCAGTGCCATGTTTTTGTTTCATCCCTTTCTATGTTTCCTCCCTCTCTCTCTTTCATTCTCCCTCTGCCCTCCTTCTTTGTCATCTCTCTCACACTTGCGCACGCTTTCTCTCTGTCCCATCTCTCTAGTCCCCACCCTCTCTGTCTCTCGTGTCTCTCTTTTGCTCTCTCTCTCATTCTCTCTCTCTCTCTCATTCTCTTTATGTCTCTTGTGAACCCCCCCCCCCCCCCTCTTTCTCTCTTCTTTCGCTCTCTTGCTCTCTCTCTCTCTTTTCCTCTCGGTATGCTCTCTGTATTTCCATCATACTTGAGTGGTGTATGAGAGGCTGAGTCACTGTGGTCAGCTGTGGTCAGTATTTTGGGATGAATGAGGGCGTGGTAGTGCAGATGGAACCTACTGTACATTTGTATATGAATCCATGTTTTGGGGGAAGGTATGAGCGTATAACCAAAGCACATTGCATTTTATCAAACAGCTTTCAACACAACTTCTTATATATAAGGCATATAGATGTAACAGAAGGTTTAAAAGTACACTGTGTAACTTTACCTGGAATGTGGTATTAACGTTATTGATTCAAGTACACATGTAATGCTAAAGAAAATGCATTGAGAAACATTTGTTCTTATGTGACTGGACTTGTCTTTTCACAGATCTGACCTGTAACTTAGTCTTATCTCCATGTAGATGTTTAAGTTCAAGGTTAAGATATAATTTGATAATTTGCAGGAAACTTGTCATGTTCATTTGACCCATCCGTCAGTGCCACTGTCAGCAACATTTCATATTCAAGTTTTGTATGGCCCAAAGTCCTCAAAATGGTGCCTCAAGGTAACATAAATAAATAATAAATGATGTAATTAGTTTTAAGAACCAGCCCAATGTCTCTTTTACTCTCTCAGTCTCTCACTCATAAACACACTCCACACGCAGCTCCATCTCAAGGACGCAAACTTGTGCTCATTGAATTAATCGCGTCCCAATTATCGCCCTCTTCCTGCCTTACCCCTCCCCCCTTCGCCTCCTCCACATCCCTCTCACCCTCCCCCCTCCTCACCCGTCCTCACCCCTCTCACCCTCCCCCCTCCGGGACGACGATGGGGGTAGGGGCTGTCAGCTGATTAGATCATGCAAATACATTATTTATAACACTGTGCTGCTGCTACTGTCTGCTTTATAGGATCGCCTAGCAACCGGAGAAATATATTACAGTCAGTTCTAGCAGTGAGAGAGAGGGAAGAGGAGAGAGGGATAAAGGATGAGGGGAGAGAGAGAGAGAAGAAGAGAGGCAGAGAGGGGAGATGGGTGAAAAATAGATAGGAATGTAAGGAGGAGAAAGTAAACAAGGGGAGAGTAGGGGTGAAAAAGAGAGACGAGAGAAAAGGGGGAAAGTGAGAGGGGAGAGAGATTGTGAAGTAGCAGGAAAGGGAAGGAAAATGAGAGGAATGTAAAGATGAGAGAGCTAGGGAAAGTAGAAGGAGAGGAGAGCGGGTGGGGGATAAAGGCTCAGGGGAAAGAGACAGAAAGGGAAGCAAGGGAGAGTAAAGCATGGGAATGTAAGATAGAAAAGGAAGGAAGCAACAAGAACATGAGAGGAGAGAGCAAAAGAGAGTGACAGAGAGAATAGAGAAAAGAGGAGGAAGGGGAATGAGCGCGCAAGGGAGGGAAAAAATGTCAAAAGGGGAGAGAAAGAAATGAAAGAGGTAGAGAGTGAGTGAGGGGAAGGGTGAAGTTGAGAGGAGGAATGACAGAGGGATGAGTGGAATGTAAAGGAGATAGATAGGAACAACTGAAGGGTAGGAGAGAAATAGTTGAAATAGATAAAGGCAGAGGAAGGGAAGAGAGGAGGAAAAGGAAGTAGGGGAAAAGGGAGAGAGAGACACAGAGAGATGGAAAATGAGAGGAATGTAGAGGAGAGAGAGGAAAGAGGAGGTGGAGAGAGAGGAGGAGTGGACAGAATACTTCTCTTGTTTGTCATTTCAGTTCATGAGTTCACTAAAGGCATTTTTGAGTAGATTCCAGTCACAAGCTACTGTACTAACTGTGCCAGTACCAGACGTGAATAATTGTGTTTTTCTATTGTTCTACCAACTCTCTCAACCAACCACAACCATTTATAAAGATGCACTGTCTCTCTCCTCCTTCATTCTACCGTTTCAGCAATGTACCGTAAATATTTACTGATCCATTATTACTACAGCAGCACAAATATCAGCCACCACACCCTCTCCATCTCTTCACCATTATCAGGTTTCAGGCCATAATCAATAATCAGTATCAGCATTCTAGTTGTTTTTTAGCATTACCACTTAAAAAATTAATGGTGAATGATTAGGATTTTCAGAATGCTTAAGGTACATGCTAATATTTGACCTGAATAGGCTGAACTTTTTTACAGTCTCATATTCTCAAAGCAAATTGAACATAAGTTGGTTTAACACATAATTCCTTTCTTGTTCGATCATAATATGCAAGTAAGTACATTGTTCAGTGTTCCATAAAGGACAGAGAGAGACATCTTTACACATCTTTACACATCTTTAACTCAGAGTCAACAGACACATTGAAGACACAAGTCCAACTCAAAACACAGTAGTAAAACCATGCCCTGCCAGACTGATTAGATTAAGAGTTCAGGTAGAGGGTCAGGGACAGGGCATTGGGTCACAGATGTATTGTATGTATGGGCTCTCTATACCGCTCCCATTATTATTTACTGCAGTCTGTCACTTAATCTCCAATGTATCCAGCCTGTAATCTAAAGATGACGTAGGACATTTCACTGCAGCTCATACAAAACACACTGTAAATTAAAATGTGTAGCTTTCTACTGTGAAAACAACTTATTACTGTAAACTAGTGATTATTAAACCTGTACACCAGCACCTAAAAAATACTTCTATGTATAACCAGAACAAAAACAGAACTAAAACACGTTTAAATTAAGAGTAAAGCTGGTGTAAAGCAGACTAAACCATGGCTATATAGTTCTACAAGAGGATTAACAAAATAGAGGACAAAAATATGAATACATTTCTAAATTACTACCAAAACTACCAACCACTAAAACTGCAGAATATCCCAAGTACCACCAGAAGTAGTCCACATACCACCAATTGTACACGTGCCACAGTTTAAGAAACAGTTGTAAACTATAGACACTGGGGCTGCAGTTACAGTTTTTTCTCAATTCAATACGTATCTTGCTGCATGGGTCACAATATTGAGCCACATAAGTGTTTGTATTGTGAGAGCCATGTTGAACAATTCAGTATTATATTGATATACCTGCCCTGCTGATAGATTAGTCAATTCAAAAGGGGGGTATGACAAAAGCTCTGAGACTATTTATTGTCTTTATGATCTGTCCATGTAGCTGCACTTAAATATTATAACTGCAAGGGGTTGCACAAAAGAAATAATACAGAAATATACTTGGAAACGTATAAATAAATGGAAAAAGGCAGATTAAAACACAGGATTCACTCCAAAATCTTCAGATAACCCACTTCCTGTAGAATTCTTTAGAAACAAAATAAAATAATTGGTCAACCAATGCAAATTTTGGTTGACTAAGGTACCACTGACCAATTATTAAGTGATTGAACAACTAAAGGACTACAGCCCTACCTAATATATGTTCAGTAATAAGTATTATATATCGGTATTGTCCACCCCTATCCCTGGTCTTGAATCTAGCTTAAGATCTGGAGATGGTTCTCTGATTGCGGTCCGCCACTTCTCCTAACACGTTGCCCCAGGTCAAATGTAGAGAACAAATAAAATACAAAATACAATAAAATGTACTGTAGATGGTTAATAGTATATATAGATTTAATATAAACAGTGCACATGTAACAGTAGATATGCTCAGTGTAGCAAAAGGAAATAATGAAATGTGGTGTGTCCCTGGTGCTTTTCCAAAAGTTAAAATGGAGTTTGAAGGCTGGATGAAAAACACAGCTTCCCACTCGTGGCTTTATTTTATCTGTTCGGTTTTTAAAATGGCACAAAAAGGCCGACTGGAGGAGAGACTCTGAGGTGGAGCCGTGGACAGATGGCTGAGTAAAATTAAACCATTTTAGATTCTTCAGCACCGTGCCCTATGATGTCCATGTTCATATTGTTATCAGTGCTATGAATAGCCTCTATCTTTTTCTGAAATAGAGCAGCTATGTGTTTGAGAGGTAGCACTATCGACAATAAGGTCCCTGATTGAATACTCAGGCTGTGGCTTTTCTGTGTGGAGTTCTCATTGTGTTGGATGGGTTTCCTCCTGGCACTTCGGTTTTGCCCTAAAACATGCACAAAGTAACAACAGAAGAGCGCTGCCATGAATGGGATCCACTTTTACAAATGCAAAAACACCACTAGAATGTAGCGCTAACCTTAGCTAACCTGTACAACTTCTTTGAGTTCACTACACTGAGCCAGGAGCCTGACATTCATGCAGACAAACTTTCATCATAGCTACAACTGATCATGTGCACCATTGCCAGTGTGAATGTGTGCTGTTGTATGATCTAAATTCCTCATGTTGTGAAGTGTGGTATTCAGCAATTTTATAAGATGAAACAATTGTGCAGTAGACACCAGGCGGTATACAGGTACATTGTACAGTGTGTGCAGTGTGATGTAAGTCTATGGGTGCTATTATTGTAGGGAAATAACTATCCTCTAGTGACAGGGAGGCAGACGGGACCAGAAGTAGCCAGTGGCTCTTCCTAGACCCCCCTCTGCCCCTGTCGTGTCCCATTCATCCTGACAGAGTCTACCAACCACCCAAGAGCTTTGACTTCCTCTGTAAAAATAAAACAGAATGAGCAGAATGAAGGGAGAGAGGAGGACAGGATGGTGTTGTGGTGGGTTGCATCAGACAGCTCAGTGGATTTCAGCCCAATTACTGCAGTGTTAGTGAGCAGAGAGTGTTACCCTGGGCCAAAGCTGGGGGAGGGTGAAGGGGGAGACAACAGAGGGGGGTAGTACTCAGATACATTTATTCAATTTACTAAAGAGCAGCGATCCAAAGTCATTCCACACTTTGATAAAGGCGCTGTGCCTGATTTTTACTTTTTGAGGTGCAAAACAGAACTACATTTTAAACTGTAGTAGTCCAAACTTATTACTCACATATCTTATGCATTGCAAGCATCCATTTTTTTCCAAATGCTGCCACCTGCTCATCTCAGTTTGAGCATGACATAAAAACAATTAATGACAGCTTTCTCATTTAGAGGTGCTTCGAGCTGCATACAGTTATTTAAGATGTGGTCCATGGTCAGGGTAGGGTCAGAATTAGCATTCTTTGTTGTTGGCTGTTTATCACAAGAAGTAAGCGTTTGGTTAAAAATAATCAATTGTTTAGTGGTGTGTTTCTGCTTTTTTGTCAAACTAGACATGAACCATTTTGGGAAAGCTATAGCGATACGGACAACACAGTGCACTTGGAATGGTGGAATCATTGTCCTCCACCACCCAGGTTTTAAGTTGTTAAATCAGAGGTTGTACAGGAACAGGACTAAACATTTGCCAGATTAGACTTCATTATCAATTCTCAGATTGTCTCCGGGTAACAGGAAATGCCATATGGAAAAGTGCAGGTATTCAGAAGCTGACATTTTTAATTGTTTTTAAAGTGTTTTTAAAGTGACATTATGAAAGCTCTATAAAGGATGAGGCTGGCTGTTCCATCTGTATTAAACTTGAAGTTGTCAGTACTGGTATATGAACAGTACTTTCTGGACCATTTCAAGGCAAGGCAAGTTTATTTGTATAGCATAATTTAAAGAGCTTTATAGAATAAGGAAGATATTAAAATTACAATACAAACAAATCAAAACACGAATAACGATTATAAAATGAAAATGGAAAGAGAAGAGTGCAGGAAAAAAAAAACTTTCAGTCATATGCACAACTAAACAGAACCATTTTGAGCACAGTCATATGAATTATTATATATAAGTAAGAATAAGAATAAGAATGTTTGTAAATTCTTATACATATACCGGTATATCTTTTTTTTTATAGGGCCGCCTGCTGGTGAAAACTGGGAGTGTGCTTTTGGGAGAGAAGGTCCTACGTGACGCGGTGCAGGTGCACAGTACGTCCCATGAGGCATGGGGGGGTCTGGGGGAGGCTCTACAGTCCAGGCAGAGCAGCCAGGCTCCAGACTGTTTCCTCACTGCTCTGGAGCTCGAGGCCTCCAGCCCCATACGTCCATTTACCATTATACCACGAGAACTGTGAACTACCCACTGCTAAACCATCATGACACAAGAACTATGAATGACCCAGCACTAAAGGGGTACTAGTCATCCAATCAATCAACAACTGTTTGATTGGATGACTGGTGTGACAACTGTGTTTTATTCATACAGCTCCAACAGTCTGGTCATTTGATCCATGAACACAGCCTCATGGATCAAATGACCAGATTGTTGGAGCAAGTTACTCAAGTATTTACTCCTACTTGAGTAACTTGAGTTTTGGTTATCTTGTCCACTTTGCAAAGTCTACACATGTCAAAACTTTTTGTTGACAATGCTTAGTGATTTGAACATCTACCTTTTCTACACATTTTCATGTGTCTGGTCTTTTCTTTAAAAATATCTGAATGTGTGCAATATTTAATGTTTTGCCTTATCCATACATTAAATGTCCAAACAGTTACTCTTACTTGAGTATATTTTTTGGTTCTCTATACCCATTAACAATTTAGGGATTTTTTTTAAGACAGTAGGAGATGTTGTTGACATGTTTCAGCTGTGAGGTGCAATCACAATGAGGTAAATACATCTCCTATTGTACTGTCTTTAAAAAATAACCCAAGTTGTTACTGTAAAAAAAAGACAAAGCTTCAAGTGGCATCAGATGGCCCTCGTGGGCCGTGCCTCACACTGGGCTGGCCTGCCACTCCCTCAGGATGGCGCTAACACGCCCCCAGTCTGTTTATTGTTGTGGCTTTTGGCTGTACTTTGTCACTACACAAAGTCAGCACACAGTGTGATGCTTGATACCAAAGTAATTTTCAAAAATGTTTCTGTATACTATATTTTATTTGACTTTGATTTAAGTTTCATTCAGTCTGAGTTTCATATAAAGTCTATATTTCAGCTGTGTATGTGGGGCTTAGAACTGTTTGGTCTTGTGAAATCATATTTGCATAGTTTTATATATTGAAATGGCTTGGGACTAAAGTATTATTCAAAGTTTGTATTGAAAATAAGGGTAAAAACAATATTGGTGTTTTGTGTATATTATAAATAATATTTATTTATTCTCTTTATTCCTTATGTCACTATGTGTAAGTTAGTAATTTTGTGTTTTTATGCTTGATACCAAAATAATATATTTCTCTTACATTGAAAATACTGTACGTTTCAGTAAATATTGTCATTCTCCATACAAGTTTTGGTTATTTTTACACATCAGTGGCAGTCATTATGCACCACTTCATTCATGTCTATGTAAACAAAGCCGCTGTGATCTGATTGGACGGTAGCACCCATGTCTATCTTCAGTAACTCAAATATGTTGTGTTTACATGTGGCATCACAATACACTAAACTGCGCAATTAAAAGTATTAAAGGTGCACTATGTAACATTTCTAGTAAAGAGTCTGCTATACCTTTTTGTCTCCATGCAGATGTTACTGCTTTGCTTGGCATATTGCGGTATGATAATAAACTTTCACTTGTGCATTTTGTCAATTACAGGTGTTGTTATTGCACAAAACATCTTGAAATAACCAGAAAAGTTGCGTAATGCACCCTTAAAATTAAACTTGAAGATCGGTCAGGAGTTTTTTGCCTTTTTGCCTACAGCCAATTTGCAGACTCAGTCCCCTCACATGCAATGACAAGTTTGAACATTTGTCAGTTTTTCAGTGTGGTTATTTCACTCATAATCAGTGACCACGGGGTTATACATCTGTGCTTGTTGACCTGCCGTCTCACTCTGGTCTAATGGACTTGACTTTAGAGTGTCTGCTACATCACTGTGAGCTGTGGGACTCTTCTGCTGCTTATGTAATACTGCCAGGTCCTCCTCCTCCTCCTTGTGTCTTTGCCTGATGCGATGTGGCATTTGTTTCCTAGCAGCCGCCTCATCGTTGGAGTAACAGAGAGAGAGAGGGAGGGGAGAGAGGGGGAGAGAAAAAGAGAAAGAGAGAGAGGAGACAGAGAGAGAGAGAAAAGCAGAGAGAGACATACAGAGAAAGGGAGAGAGAGAACACCACATTGAGCTGATAAAGTGTGTCAAAGTGGCCACTGTAGGCTTGGCACTGTTTAAAGTTGGCTGTCTTTACAGGAGATGGTGAGAACACTCATGTACTAGCACCTATGTCACCAAGCATAACATTTATTTTCTATCCTGTACAACGCTACATCATTATACTATTGCAACTATGCTTGTCTCAGCTGAGATAATGTTCATACTGTGGAAAATTCCAGACAAACCAGTATGTTCATGAAGACAACCAGGTGGCAGCCCTACCTGAAAAGTCACATAGTGCTCCTTTAAAGTACATAAGTGGTTTGAAAAGGGACTCTACGCTATAACATTGCACTTGCTTTTGCCGCACAGCATGAAGGTCCTGGGTTCGACTCCTGGGCGGTGTGGTGCTTTTCTGTGTGCAGTTTACATGTCTGCCACTTCCTTGTCACCATGGTATCATTGCTGTGACTGGAACATGCATTAAACTTATCTGTTTTGCATTTATTAAACTACAGGTGTCTTTATTGCTTAAAAGCATCTTGAAAAACATGCAGTCTTATTGTGAACGGGGTCACGTCTTCACAGAAACTTTGGCTTTGAGACAGAACCTCCTTGTCTCCATGAAGATAGATACATTTGGTGCCATACTATAGCATTTCCCTGGAAGAGAGCAGGCGACAGACACTCCACCTGAAAAGTTACATAGGGCACCTTTAATTTTCCCATGGATAACTTGGGAATACAGGAAGCCATATAAAGACCAAATGGCAACACCATGTGATCTGATAAGCCAGGCCTAACACTGTCTGTTTGATGTCTGCTTTTTGCATGTGGGCTGTGAGCGGCTATAATCGATGAGGAAATTGATCAGCGCAATGGGATAAATCAGGGCCTTTGGGAGACGTCATTCTTTGAAGCTCTGTCTAAATCCAATACAAGAGTCAATACAATGCGGCTTTATTAGCATGGCATATAATGGCATTTGCACGGTCCATGTCTTATACAACATGCAGCAAGATACATAAGATATAGATTGGATTTTTATTGATGTAAATACAAAACATGTTTTCAAGACAAATTTTGCTATAATGAGCTGTGCATATGACTGAAATGTGTTTATATTCTGCACTCTTGTCTTTTAATGTTAAATTTATTCATGTACAAATAAACTTGCCTTGCTTTGCCTTGCCATAATATAATTTCAGTCTTGCGTGATAGTGTTTTGGCTTTATTTGAAAGAGAGCTGAAAATGGTCTCACCTTGTGTCATTCACTTTTTGGCAATTCTATGTGCTCCTCTGTGCTTTTTTTAAGTCCATTCACAAAATTGCATGTTTTTCAAGGTGCATATTTGCTATAAAATTGTAGTTGAACAAATGCAAGTTATATTCATTTAATGTCATAAAAACAGGTGGCAGACTCCTCTCTTATCAGATAGGTTACAAAGTGCACCTTTAATGAAATCTCATCTGAAAATTATGAATATCAAGAACTTATGTATCAACAATAGTACAAAGAGATATGTTAGCAAACTTACTATTTGTGTTGTTGTGTTATTTGTTTTAATATCATGTTTTTCACTTATGTTGTCTGCTTTGAGGTCACCCTAGTGTGAGCTTTTGTGTCGGCCATGTTGTCGAGGGCATTCACAGGGCAGAAATAATAATGAAGGGGAAACCATAAACCTTCAGCGAATCCAAGTCTAGACCAGGTCTAAACCAGAGTCCTGACCGGGTGAGGGGTGCTCTGGAGGTCAGCCGAATCGGATACACTTTCATAATGTCATTTATTAATAAAGCCATTGATACATTACTCCAAGGGCCAAACAATCTCCAGTTCTCCAATAATAATAATAAGCTCACAATGTCTTCATGTTGACATCAGTCTCATGGTCTAAAAATGGTCTAAAATACAGTGATTATAATGTATGAAATAATAATGGTTATATAACAAGTTAACAATAACAAGTGTCTCTGTTGTGGATGAAAAAAGTCAGTTGTCATTCGAGAGGACTTTAGAGCTACCCTCTGTAAGTTTATTTTATTTTTTCACTATTAGATGGCAGAAGATGGCAGATGTGAACCCTGACCTTTGTTCATGCTCACCTGTGCTCTCTGGCCTTCTTCTGTCAGACCAAAGTTGTCACACCATCAGACAGAAATAACATGGACAGCATCTAGTGGTGTTATGTGAGAATACAACAGAGGCAGGTTGGCCTGTCAAATTTCAAATGGCAGTTTGAAGCTGTATCTTTAATGTGGCAGGTTTATGGACCCAATCCTAGTAAACAAGGTTCATCAGTAAAAGCCAAAGTTAAATCTGTGAACTGGACAAAAAATGTGTAGGATTTGTAGAAGACGTTTTGCTGCTCATCCAAGCTGCTTCTTCAGTTTTGGTCAGATTACTCGTGGACACTGCCTTATATTTATCTGAAGGGAGAAGCTACCTACACTGAAACAGCTATTGTTTACAGTTTCTAGGCTAGATCTATTGAGCTACACCAAGTGTGAACTAGCTCTATTGTTTTCTTTGTTTCCTTTGTTTGCTTTGGGTCTGAGGATTGAGTTATAAATAGGTGATGATGATGTCTAAGGAAGGATTGTATTTCCTAACAAAAATTGCTTCTTTAACTTTCTTCTCAAATCCACACACACTGACCCACACCTGCTGTTTAATTCACACCATCCAGACATATGGCAACATTTAAGTCTACCATAACCATACTATTATTACTGGAAAAACCTCTCTCTGTCTCTCTGTCACTGTCTCTTTCTCTCTCTCTGTCTCTCTTCCTGCCTCCCTCACTCTCTCTCGCTCTCTCTCTCTGTCTCTCTCCTTTTCTCTCTCTGTCTGTCCCTCTCACTTTCTTGCTCTCTCTCTCTTTCTGTCTCTCTCTCTGTCTCTCTCCCTCTCTACCTTCCTCACTCACTCTCTCTGTCTACCTCTCTCTCTCTCCCTCCCTCCCTCTCTCTCTCTCCCTGTCCCTCTCTGTCTCTCTCCCTCTCTACCTCCTTCCGTCTCTCTCTCTACATGGCTGCTATAGAAACGAACGCAACATCTCATCAGGCAAAGACACAAGGAGGAGGAGGAGGAGGGGCCTGGCAGTATTACATAAGCAGCAGAAGAGTCCCACAGCTCACAGTGATGTAGCAGACACTCTGAAGTCAAGTCCATTAGACCAGAGTGAGACAGCAGGTCAACTCCAATGATCGTGCCAAGGAACAGGATTTGAACCAGCAACCCCTCAATTTAAGTTGTGACAAATGTAGGGTCCTTCCTTATAATTCTACTACAACTGGTGCAGGCTGGATACAAGAACACATTTTAAAAAGCAGTGTATTCCTGCAAGAAATTACTATAACCCATAAAAGAGAAGTCATTTAAAGCAACAATGTGTAACTATCTGGAGGTGCAACCATGGAGATAGATGTTTTATATTATTGCCAAAGAAACAACAATTGAAACAAACAGGTGGCGTCAGGTTTGTGGAAATGCGAGTCTGTTCAGAGCATGTGTATTTTTTTAAACACAACCAAAAAGAAAAAGAAATCCTAGTTTTATTTTAGTCTATTTTATGGCTAAAAAGTTGTGGACTGAGGCTCTAACTAATCTTATCCTAACTTGTCTCCCTTCAGTCTTTTTCCAGGTCTTGTCTGGCTCTGTCCTCTTCATCCATCTCCAGTTGACAGGACGGGCCCATGTCTGTGCCAGTGCCACCCAAACAATGCCCCCTTGTTTTCTAACAACACCCATTGGAGCCGATTAAACTTTTACATGTCATTTAATAGATGGGTCTAGTTACAGGGCGTCTGTCACTGGGCTATGGGGGGGGTAAGGGGACACCGGTGCCCCAGTCCTCCACGGGACATCGCCCCCTCTATGAGTGGACCAAGAGGAGAGGACAACAAGTGTGACCAGGGACAGAAGGCAATACTGCAAAAAATATCTGGGTTAGTTTAAATTACTTCAGAATTTTAGGCTTTGAGTAGTTTGCAGAAAGATGGCTGTAGCTGTCTTTACTATAACTATTGAGATAATAGAAAGCCCACTGATTTTTTTTTAAATCTAGTTATCCTGGTCTGAAATATATAGGAGTTACATTGTTAAAAGGCTCTAAATTAATATGTTAAATGAGCACCCACACTGAAGATCTTAGTACGTCCTTTATCCTCCAACCAAAAACATCTGGAGCTGCTTGAATGACACATGTTTTTGATGAGGGAAGAACGTTAGAACATGGTAGAAAAGTCGATTTTGCATAATACCTTCTCTTTAAATCACATAAAAAACATATTTTTTCCCAAAAACATGTGACGCCATACACCATTGTCCAAAATGTATTCAGTTTAGAGTTTGCCCTTGGATCTCAGTTTACTGTTTGTAGCGATGGCAATCAGCAAGTACTGACTCATTTGTGTACTTGCTGATACATTTGCGCTTTTGTGTTTTGATTTAAAAATACGTTTCTCAAATTGTGTGTGCGTTATTTAGTCACACTGCAGTAGCCATAGACGTTTTATTGTCCGAGCCCAAACAAAGGCCCTGTGTTCAGGTTGTTTGTTCGGTGACCTTCATCTGACTCAGCTGCTGATAATGCCTTTAGTCCACTGCAGCGCGGTTTCCAGCCTGACGAAGCATTGAATGTTCTGTCACATATAAAAGAATGGTGAAGCTCATCTCTATATTAAAGTTTATGGCATAGTTTATATCATAATATCTATGTCATTTATAGGTCTCTCCATCAGGGCCACATAACACATTAAAATAAGAGATCTAGTGGTGACTGTTTGTCCTCCAGCTCTAAGACAAAGCACAAATCTTGACCTTATGTCATGAGATGCAAAATTTAAAAGATAATTGTAAATGGGAGACTGGCACTAGGTTCTACAAAGTTTCTGAACTCGCTTGGTGGCTTTAGCAATGACTGACAAATGCACTCAATTCATGTCTGTGTTTCAAAAGTCCTCAAAATGGAGTCCATAAAAAAAACTCATATGACTGAAATCCCTGAAAAGAATAAAATATAACTTTCTGGAGGACTTTCTGGAGGTGGAAATGGAAAGTTAAAAACATACTTCAGAACATTCATCCATTATAGCTTATAGTTTAACAATATTTCACAAGCAGGTGGTGGTAAGAGTCAGGTTTGTGGAGATGCAAGCTCGGTCACAGTAAGGGCACAAGTTTTTCAGTGCTAAAATAAAAGCATGTTTTTTTTCCATTTTGGACGCCTGGTCTCAGGAGGTTAAAAATCCAAAATGGAAAAAAACATGCTTTTATTTTGGTGTATTTTTTGTCTAAGAAGTTGCTGCTGTTGCCCTTTTTATATCAACACCCATAACATTATAGAACATGAAGAAAAAAAGCAGGTTGTGTTTATAAGATGAACCAAATACCTAAAATAGACATACAGACAGGTGGATATGTTGTAAACTATGTCACCATGTTACGCTGTACAAAATAGCTTCCTTGTTGCTTCTTACAGGAAACACTGGTGTAAAGATAATTTGTGGTAAACATGTGCCACTTTTTTGCTGGGTTACTGTGTGTTATTTATTTCCTCTTTGTGTGTCAGCAATGTTACACCCAAATACACTCAAGAAATGTAGAAAAGATGATTGCGAAAGAATTAACCAATAGTGGCATGTGTATTGGTCAACTCAAGTAAATAGTCACATTAATTTTGCATTAATTGGGATGTTTGACTTAACGTTGGTATAAGCTGGTTTATAATTTAAATTAAAAAAATAAAACATGGTAATGATGTAATGATGATGATTTATGTACATGATACAACCAGCCGCGGATATTTATGGGTAGCCGTAGTTTTTAAGAGTTAGCATAACATGGGAAAATCTCTGCTTAGACTGTTGAGCACTGTGTGGGTCTTTTAACTATTTTAATCAATCAATATACACTTTACCTGGCAAATTTTGATTTCACTTAGTTGAAATTATTGGTTTCCTCCAGTCAATTTAAAACATGCATACTGAGATACTTAATTGAAGCTGCCAAAGTTGCTTAAGACAGAACAAAAAACTTTCCAGGGAAAAAAGGAACAATAAAATTAACATTTGTCCCAAAATAGGGAACCAAATTATAATGTAAAGTTGCAGAGATATATTTATTATTATTATTATTATTATTATTATTATTATTATTATTATTATTATTATTATTATTATTATTATTATTATTATTATTATTATTATTATTATTATTATTATTATTATTATTATTATATTACTTTTTATTTAAGGTTGTCATGTTTAACTGAAATATCAAAATATATGAATTTGTGCAATCTCATTAGAACTCAAAAACATACATACTTGTTATATCTGACTAGTTTCCGTTCGTCTTAATTTATGTATATACAAACAATAGCTGATATTTTGTACACCAGAGCTGGTTGCCATAGCTGAAATGCAGAGATCAACTACGCCCCATAGTTTGAATGGAGGTGTGCATGCCTGCATTATCATTGTAAAAGTGCCTTTTAAAGCAAGGGATCACAGTGTGGACATTGGTGACATTGTGGCCGTGTGAGAGTGTGTACGGGACGGTTTGACTGACAGCCAGAGAGCACGGGATACAAGTCATACCTGAGGCCCAGAGGGGAGCGGGGCAGAGGGGGCGAGAAGTCCAGAGTATGGGGTATGTTAGCGAGAGACAGAGAGAGAGAGAGAGAGAGAGAGGAGAGAGAGAGAGAAGTCCGGAGTATGGGGTATGTTAGCGAGAGACAGAGAGAGAAGTCCAGAGTATGGGGTATGTGTCGTGTGTTGCAAAGAGGGAGGGAGGGGTGTTGGGTGGGGGATAAAGAGAGATAGAAGTGGAGAAGGGTGATAAGTCCGTAGTATGAGGTATGTGTTAGAGAGGGGCCACAGAGAGAAAAGTGCAGAGAGAGAGAGTGAGAGAAAGAAGAGCAGAGGACAGAGAGGGAGATGGGAAAGTGGGGGGTAAGGACCTATGAGAGGGAGAGAGATATAAAGGGGGAGAAGCAGAGATAAAGGAAGAGAACAAGGAGCAAAGAGAAGAGAGAGAGGATATGAGGAAGAAGGGAGGAGGTGTGTGTGTGTGTGGGGGGGGGGTGATAAGTCCAAACTATGATGCATGAAAAGGAGAGAGAAAGAGGAGCGAGAGAGGAGAAAGGGGAAGAAATAGAAAGAGAACGAAGGGGGGGATGAGAGGAAAGAGGGGAGGGGGTCAGAGGGAGAGGAGGGGAATAAATCCAGGTATGTATCAGAGAGAGAGACACAGAGAATGAGAGGGAGGGAGAGGGAGAAAAGAGGAGAGGGAGTGAAAGAAGAGACGAGAGGTTGTGGCGGATTAGCAGGGGCTTGACCAGGGGCATAGGGCTTCACACTGTGCACAAACAGACAGGATCACAGTGCACTGTAGCATGTGCTGTGAATGTGGCCTGGAGGTTAGACTGCTGCACACACGCTAAAGGCTCCATGTCAGCCTCAATGTCAGAAGGTCCATTCCCAGTGTTGACAGTTTGCTGAATGTCTCTTCCCTCTCTTCACTCCATTCCTTTTACATCTGTTCTGTCCAGTAAAGCCACCAATGAAAAGTTATGAAACAATTGTTGTGAAACATAGTGATCAGAGAAAGCTCTTGCCTTGAGTAAGTGTTAGATAACATTACTGTAAGTAGCAAAATGGACCAATAGTGGAAAGAAATCATATTTTGACATCAGCACTGAACATATCCTCTATATATATGGCGTCGTTGAGGAACTTACATACAAACAACATGGATAATAGGCTAAATCCTCCAGCTATAAGATTGTCCTGACCAGGCCTAGCTCAAGTCGGTCACTGCTCCGGACAGTTTTCCCCAGTGACATTGAAGGATGAGTCAAATGCAGAGGACAAAGTATCCTGCAGGTGAAGTGTCTTGCCTAAGGACACAACAACTAGTCACTGTAGCTTCACAATGAACGGTTTCCCATCCAAGTACTAACCAGGCTCAATCCCGTTTAGCTTCTGAGATCAGATGAAATCAGGCATTTACAAGGTGATATTCTGGACTTAGCTGGACAATTTGTAGGTTATTGATTAATATAAAACAGTTATGGACAAAATCTTTTGTACATATTGATACGTATCTCATTATATTTGATTTCACTCTGCCAGACGCGATGCAAACGTCTGCACTTAAGTCATCTCCAAGTCCATTTAGCTGCTTCCTCCCTGTTCCAGCGGAGGCACACGTCAAACCTCCCCTGGCTCTATATTAAGTCTGTGTTAATCTGATTGTCTTCCTCCTCTTTGTCTACAGTAATAATGACAGAGGAAACAAGAGCCCAGCCCGCACAGCCTCTTCAGCCTCTTAAGTGTCGCGCCTGCACCAAAACACGCTGGGAAACAGGACAGAGGGGGAGGTCCAGTAGATTTGTGAACTGTGATAATGGATGTATCGCCTGACCAAAACTTAAAACTACCAAATGAAACGGGAAGCTAATCTCCAGCTAATTACACACTGTACCAGACGAGCCACCACACCCAGAGGACCAGAATTAGCTAGACAGTATTGAATAAATCTGAAACTAGCAGATTTTACTGGTCTGGAGAATATAGAATGGTATCAATCAATATTATTATTGACTGAATATTGGCTGGCCCTTCAAAACGTCCGACTCCTTCAAAAAAGTGTTGCATTTGGACACTTCCCTGGGCAGTCAGTAATTAATCAGTAATCAATATTAGTCAGTCATGTGATACTAACAGATCACATGACTGCATAAGGCTAAAGACTAACCACACCAAAACTGAGACGGGAATCGCAATTTAACAATCTGGTAACACACTTTTATAAACACACCTGCACGTGTTTTAATGTTATATATGGGCTTCTATACTTGTTTGTTTTATTTATTTTTGTGCTTGTTTTATATTTTAAACAGGGCATCCATGAAAAGACAGCCCGAGTGCCCCTGTATAAATAAAGATAAACAATATCTCTACAACAATAATGTGTTAAACATGTGCGAATGAAACAAAACACAACTCCTGCGATGAGGAAACACCATAACAATAGAGTAACATAGGACCTTTAAATGTGATACAGTTTTTGGTTATTAAAGACACACCGACACTATATGAGCAAAAGACGCACAAACATTTGACAGCATTATCGGGTGATTCCTTTTAAATGCAAAGGATAATGTGCACCATAATAACATTAATAGTATTTAGTCTGGACTGAAAGATAGTCCCATTACGAAAATTGAGCACCTTTGACCCATTATTCACCGTTTTATTCTGTTTAGCCTGTATTTCTCTATTTTTATAAACCACACACATCATTACCAAGCTCATTCTAACTTTTAAATACATTTTACAGGTTTATAAATGCTAGGACGACCTCTTAGAAGAACTGGGGACCCATTTCCAGATCTTGACCTAGGCTTGGTCATGATTTCCTTTGCTGGAGTATTAGTCAAGTTTTATTTTATGGTATATGTTAATGATGAAAGCCAGACTGCGTATTATACTGAGTCTGTACGCACACACACAAAGCTGAACCAGGGACCCTCTTGCTGTGAGGTGACAGTACTATCCACCCAACCATTACGCCACCACTGACACATGAAGCCACTCCTACAACTAATTAAACACAGTATCAGACAAGCTACAAGACCCACAAACCCAGAGTGAATGAGCTGAATGAGATATTAGACGAGATTGCCAGAGGTCAAAACAACTCCCAGTGACTTGCCAATGTAAACTCGAGATAAGCCTGTGGATGTAGCGCACTTTAAATGGGAGAGTCCGGCCTCTGTTTCCACCTCATTCAGGATCACAGTAGCTTTGCACGTTATAAACCAGTGTGACGTTATGAGCCAACGTGGTTATTTGGTTTGTAATGATTTGGTGTAAAACAGGTGGCTTCTTTTTGACGTCATGTGTTACCTCATATACAGTAAGTTATGTTGCGAATGAATTAAATGATATGAGAGAGACAACAACATAAATACATAGGCAAAGTGAGTGAAACGTCTTGCTCAAGGACACAGCAACAGAATGGCGGATGAGCTTAGGTCGATCTTGACTGCCACATAGAGTGCATTTTTTCAACATCGCTGGCATAATTTGTTTAGAAACTCATAGATACCAGTCAGACTAAACTAAAATCAAATTATTAAACAAATCTAGATTATTGTGAAGCTGTATTTCATGTGTAGAATGGCTTTTTGCAGAGCGGTATTCCAGTATCAGTGTGGATGTTATAATGCATGTGTTACTGCTGCTGCGCTACAAATACAGGAGGACCAGAGTAAAGAAATATACAGTGGATCATATTCCTTTACATCTCTAATCAAGTCTGTTTCTATTTTATTTTTATCATTGAATTCACACCGGGCTAGTCAGCAGTGTCTAAAAGGGTCCATTGTAGCATACTATGTAATCTACACCAGCTTTAATTCCTCGGATCCGTATCTCCGCTGCTCACACTGCTCCCACATCAGGTTTCAGTGAAAGCCAAGAATGCATCGTAGGTAGTGATAAGAATAGGCATTTTATTGTTGCGAGTTGCCTTGGCCTTAATGCTGTAATACGTGTTATCGGAGAGTGCAGGATGCCACCATGAGGTATGTGCATGTGGATGACTGCGTTACCCATACAGAGCTGATAGAGAGTCCCGGGATATTTGGTACTACAGGGAAAAAACTTGAGGAAAAAATGTACCCAAGTGAGGGTTTATCAATATTATTACTAGAGTACAAAAGAAGTTATTCAAAAAAAAAAATCTAACCCCTAAAAGGTGCATGGAAATGTAACGTGATCAGTATGGAATTTCTTCGTATAGAATTTTCCACTGTATGACATTAAACTTTTCTATCTTGCATTTAGTCAGTTACAGATATTTATGAACAAAGCAATAGCATCTCCTTGGAGAAGCAGATGGCGGACCGTCTCTCACAAAAGTTACGTAATGCACCTTTAACATGTGGTGCTGGAAATCATATCTCAGTGTGTAATTTCTTTCCCTGGAATCTTCCACGATATGGCATTAAACTTATCGATCTTATATTTGTTGAGTTACAGATGTTTTTGGGCAAAGTGATAACATGGAAAAGCATCTCTCAGAAAGGTTACATAGTGCACCTTTAAAAAATAGCACCGGAAACCACTTTTAAATACACTAAACTTATTCCCCTATGTTCCCTTTATCATTTATCATTATATATCACTCATTAGCCATGGGACAGGATGAAGAAGGAGCGGGAGGGAATGTGACATAGGTTAGCAACAATTAAGGGTGCAGTATGTAACTTTCTAGAGATGGCAAATTAAAACCATACTTTGTGACCCATGTTTTATGGAATACTGTGGAATATTATAGCCAAAGTTACAACATTTCCATAGAAACAAGCAGGAGACCCTCTTCCAGGTCAAATAAAAGGAGATGCAAGCTCACTTATGTTTTTATACATTTTTCAGTGCAATAAACACAACCAAAATGGAGAAAAAAAAAGTTTATATTTTTGGCTAATTTTGGCTAGAAAGTTACACACTGTGGCTTTAACATAAATAATGACTTTAAATGATCAAATATGTAACACCACGCAATAAAGGGGGGATGAGGAGGGAAAGAGGAGAGATCGAGAGAGAGACAGACAGAGGCAGGGAGAGAGAGACAGACAGAGAGAGAGAGACAGAGAGAGAGAGAGACAGAGACAGAGAGAGAGAGAGAGAGACAGAGAGAGAGAGAGACAGAGACAGAGAGAGAGAGAGAGAGAGAGAGAGAGAGAGACAGAGAAAGGGGGGACAGAAAAAGGGGGAAGAGAAAGAGTAGGGGTGTGAGAGGGGAAAAGCTAGCACCGGGAGCACGTAGCTGAGTTTGTTGCCTCTTTGTTACAGATAAGATTTTTGTGTTGTCGGGTCAGCTCCTCTAAAGCCATTTGAACAGAGCAAATGTCGGGCATTAAGGCGCTGACAGACCAGAAGCCCCGCTGACGGACAGATAAGCTCTGTGTTAAGTAGCGAGAGACCCCAGGGACCACTGATAAACCATTCACTATTAGACAGCTTTTAAACTGGAGATATTACTGTATTTTTATTTTTTATTAAAACAGCCTCTGTCACATGTGGAGCAGTGGTGCATGCCGTAAGCTTTATTGCATGTGCCACATTTGTTGATTTAATCTTGATGAAGACTTGGTTTAGTTCTAGTTAAGCCCAGGTTTAGTTTGGGCTTAGTCCTAATTTTTATGTGGTATGTGTGCAAGAATACAGCCATTATGCACAACAAATCAATAAAGGTGCACTATGTATCTTTTGCAGTGTGTGATCTGCCATTTGCCATTTGCTTGTCTTCAAGGAGATGCTGTAGTTATTTCAGTACAAATTTTTTTATTGCTTAAAAATACCTTGACAAAACATGAATTCTTACTGTACCTTACCACAGATCTGACCTGTAACTGTGCATGGTGGCGCTTCAGCCTGCCTCTATGGAAACTGATATGTTAAATGCCATACTGTGGAGCATTGAAAACAAAGGACATATACATAGAGCACCTTTAACTACATCCATTTCAAAGACACACTGCAATCCATTGGGTTAACTGTAATAGTTGTACTACTACTACCATCATATCTACCACTACTATTAATATCAATAGTACTAAGGTAAGAGTGCTACCCGAGCTTTTATAGATATTTTTAAGCAGAATAATATTAAACATAACAACTTGAGAATTTTATTATTCAAGCCGTCCATCCAGTTGGACTATTACAGACTCTTAGCTGTAAAACTGCTCTGTAGTTTGTCCTGAAATAAAATAGGAGTAAATGATGCGTGTGTAATGTAGAGGTGGTAAAAAATGTTTTTGGGACTAAGGCTACGGCAGGTTACGAAAGAAAAAGCTGAACGAAGGGTCCATGTTGGTGTTCACACGGTCGCCCAGTTTCCAACAAGGCTCATAGGCTCCTGGTCCTGGGGTGTTCTGAAATAAAAAAGAGAAATCAATTTACAATAATTTCTGAGCAATGATTTACACATTTATGGTTTGAAGAGTTGCTTTGAGTCTTGTTCTTCTAGTTGAGTTGCTCTTATAGTTGTGAGGTAAAACCAACATCGAGCAACATCCAATCTGCTTTATTTGTATGTTAGATTTTATAATGATAGATGATAGTTGGCAAAGTGCTGCACATAACTGCAATGTAAAAAAGTAAACATTAGAAGAACATTTTTGCATTGTGATGACTAGTTCTCAACCCCATTTTATACTCATATGTGGCATGAATTTGACACAAAATCAAATTCATTCTTAAATTCCCCTTTATTGCTTTGGCCTTTGTTCCTATAGCGTCAGTAAAACCATAAGCCATCTCATCTCAGCCTCACCTTCTACTCTTCACCACCACCACAATGTTTGGCCATCATATCTATCCTAGTCTTCTTTGCATCATTGGCATTTATAACCTTCCAGACTGTAAGCTCATCACTTTACACCATAGACTGTATATAAATGGACATTGCTAAACTGCTAGCCGCCGCTTTCCAAATAGGAAGTGATCATGGGCGTACTTCTGGCTCCAACGAAAACCTGCTGCTGTTGGGCTCGTTTTTTTGCTATGACGCTATGACGTTACATTCCCTTAGTCCACTTCTTTATACAGTCTAGGATTTACACTGTACATTCAATAAACACGTATACTGTATATAATATATTTTATGGCACTACGTTTATCTCATATTTATCATGTCATTTTGATGCGTACCAACACCGACAGGGACTGTATGGTTTAAACAATGCTATAACCAAACAAATAGTACGCCTATACATCTATATTTAAGTCTGCAGAGCATGTTAAGAAGGTTACGTCACACGGTTTTAATTGCATTTCTTTGAAGCAACCAAAGCCTAAGCCTCTGCATCCGCGTAACAGCAGCATGTAACACCTTCCCATGTGTACATTAACACAATGTATAGCAAGAAATCAAACTAGTATGGTAGTATAATAAAACTGTTCTAGTGATAAAATAAATCAGCAACCTATTTTTACAGTAATAAATTGTAAATGTTGCTTCTATTTGCATCTAAATTGTGCATATGGACTTTGAATAGTATTATCTGCTGTTTCTAGTCATTCTTTTGCAGTTCTAGTTCTTGGTATAGGCGTAGCTTTGTGGCCAAAAATGTAAAAAAAACTGGGTGTGTCCTGTTTCAGTGGTCACGGCCAGTTTCAGGTAGTTGATGACATCACACGCCTCTGACCTGATTACTGACAGGTGTTTCTGATTACAACATCTGATTGGCTGCAGAGGTGGAGTTTGCAGTGTGGATACCTGTTACTAATTTCAGTGTTTCTATTACCTCCAGACCCCGCCCCTCCTCCCCCTGCACTCTCCCCGTTAGTCCTTCAGGCACTGCCCAGTTTATCAGCTCTATTTAACATGTGGTTTTGGGTGGAGTTTAAGTGTTTTGTTCTGCTTTAAAGGTGCACTGCGAACTATTGTCACATATCCAACTCCATGGAGACAACCAATTGATGCCACCAGGTTAAGTTACGGATAGATCTCTGGAGAGGCAACCCCGCACACAGAAAGAATGCATTTTTTCCAATGTATTTTTAGCAGTAAAAACGAAATATTTAAATAAATGCAAGCTAGATAAGTCAAGTCATACTGCAAATGTTACATAGAGCACTGTTAAAAAAAGAGAAAAAAAAACATATCTTATTTCTATTTTAGATCTACTTTCTCTTCTCATTTTATTTTCATGAAAACAACAACAAAAATTTCAAATCCCATTCTTTTTGTTCACAAATCCACCTCTGTCTGCTCTCAAATAGTCCAACTACAACCCCGGCTTCAGTTTCACTCTACGCTGCATTATGGTATTACTGCACAGTCTGCATTGATCTGTTGTGCTAAAGTGATATCTGTAGTACTCACCGGGTGGACGTAGTGTAGGCGCGGCACAGTGGATTTGAAGCTGGATGTGATGGTGGTTCCTGGGCTGGTCTCTGGGCTGTACTCACACGGGGAGGGTCCGGCCTTCTGCAGGGTGACCGGAGGAGAGATTTGTTATCGACAGCTCATTGATTCTCAGGTCAAAACTCATTATGGCAGGGCTGCGATTTGCATGTTAGGTCATTAGCATGTCCATGGACGCTTTCAATGCTTCCTGTTTGCTCATTGTCCTGGTGAATTGGTTTAAGTATTTGAGAAAGTCATTCACTATAAATCGCTAAAAATGAGCAAATGTATTTAAAATAATTTGTTGAGGTTTATTCATATTTGTGACTGTTACAGCAGGGGTTCCTTAAAGTTTCCGTCCCCCAAAATAACAACACGAATTTCATAGTCAAAATATTGAATCCGATTTAATGTTGCTCATGTGAGTAGTTTATTGTGTAATTGGAAAACAAAATTAAATAAAGTGTCATAACTCATGACTCCTACTTTGGGTACAAGAATATGGAACCCAGGATGATTTGGTAATGCAAGAAAACCAACCACTTTGCCAGGAATCTGCCTTTTTGACAGATACTCAGTAATAAAATGCTAGATAGATATATTTAATTTAGGAACTATGTCTCTTGGCTGGCCTGGGAACGCCTTGGGGTCCCACCAAAGGAGCTGGAGGACGTGTCTGGGGTGAGGGAAGTCTGGGAGTCCCTGCTTAGACTGCTGCCCCCACGACCTGGCCCCGGATAAGCGGAAGAAAATGGATGGATGGATATATTTAATACCATCACCATACTCATACATCAACATTCCAGGCAAAGTATTACCCTCTCCATGGAGACAAACAGGAAATGGATCGCCACCAGAGAAGTTACATCAACACTCACCGCTCACATTAGGATAGAAATTGAGAAACAGATTTAAAACATGATGTAGACCTACAGGTTTACTTTGATCAAATTGTGTATTTTTAAGTAAAATTATATGTTACTTCCCACCTCTGTTCCTTTTAGTGGCAGCAATTTGGCATTAATGACTTCCTGGATACGGTGTTTTCTTTACCATTAGCATATGGCTACTTTGAAGAGAGATTGTTCCCATATGCTACTCTGCTACTCTTTGGACTGAAGTACACAGCCTTCCAACATTTACATTCAAACAGGACAATGTATCATGTCTTGAAAGGTGTCATATTAATTCATGTAGGGTGCCCTTTGCGGTCAGGACTGTTTTTATTTATGCTTCACTGAGTACAAGTACGTGTTTTAACAATAGAAATGACAAGAAATTAATAAGTGATCTGAATTCAAATAATTTAAACAGTTTATGCAGTCATATAACTTATTCATCCCTGGAGCCTTGCCTCATCGAAAAGCATTGTCCCAAACTCTTAGCAAACACTTCCAGTTCTCTTCTACCATGCAGTGCTGTTGCTTAGGAGCCAGTTTGTTTGTTCTGCCCAGAGTCACATTTCAGTCTCCTTTTGTTTGGTGCATTTTAAATAGTCATCGGACTCATTGTGCATGCAGCAGTATTGATCAAAGCAGCCATTTTAACCACTCCAATAAAACACTAGACCTCATGTGTTTGTTATTCCAAACCGGTGCATTCAATAGGGATTATACCACCACATGTACATTGTGCCATTACCAAAGGGATTGATTCTTTCATCTCCGGACATATGGTCACAGAACCCAATGTTAAAACCCGCTATGTGAAAGATGCATTGGAAATATATAGCGCTAAAGCTATTTGGAGTCCCTGCTATAGGTCTATGACATATGTTTAATGTCTGTAAGAGGCAGCTTATGTTGTGTTTTTTCATGTAATCCATATCATGACTGTATTAGAATAATACAATACATACAATATAATACAATAGTCATGTGTTACTTCTACTATTAATACTGTTCTATTTAAACAGTCTAACCTTTGGTATAACTCGTATTTAGAGAAAACATATTCACAAATATAACTACTTAGAGTCATTTATTTGAAACTGAATTGATTGAAAATAATTTGATACCAGTCCCATTATGAGCAAGCTATATAAAGTTATAAAATGCTTTAGGTTAGTCAAAGGATTGAGAAGTTTTGGTTTCTTCTTCTCATTCTCACACAAACATATTTATACAAAAATCCACTATGTTTCATTTAGCTGACCTTTTTCTGAACGTTACAAAACCAAAACATAGAATTAAAGTGTAAGTCTATAATTTTACTTAAACGCTATGCAGCAGCAATTTAATTATTCTACTCATGATATAAATTTTCTTATACCCTAGTTAATCATTAATAATAAGGCCTTATAGTCTTATACATGGCTTGTAGTTTGCTCAAGACACTAACAACACAATGCATGATTTATTTAGCCGCAGTTGCCCTGAGGTAGACTGAAGGAGGCCTACAGCTTCTCTGACCACCACCAATACTTCACTCACACACTACATTCATACATTGGCGATTAGGGTGAATTGTCTTGCCCAAGGACACAATGAAGAATGTTGGAACTGGAATTAAACTGTCAATGTTGGTCATTTGAGCTGTAATGTACGACAGCGGGTCTAAAATGTTTCAATACTATAAGAGAATTTGGTTTTCTGAGCACCAGATCTATACCAGGTCTGTGGCGTTTTCCCCATTCAAAAGATATAATGTTTTGTTTTGAATTGTTAATCACTATGGCAACTGGCATAATATGTTATCACTCTGAAACCCATGGATAATAGGGCCATTTCAGTTCTAAACTAGGGCCAAACATGAGTACATCACTGCAGTAATTCTAACCCAGAATACACACAAAAGAGGACAAAACTGTGAATAAAAGTGACGAATAATCTTTAATTGCAGAGAACCTCATGTACCAGTAGAAGGTGCTGTGTACCAACAGTGAAACATGTACCACAGCTTGAGAACCCCTGCTTGAGCACTTTTGATCTCAGTGCCTTTCACTTCTCCTTACCCACTAACACACATTCAGGCTATAGAAGCAGCACAGTGCCGTGTACAGAAATAGACTAACCTCTTTCTCAGATTGTACACTGCAAAAAAGATGACTTAATTTTATACGTTAGTTCTTGTTTAAAACCAAATTATGAATTGCCAATAGAGTAAAGCAAATCTAAAGTCTTGCCATGGTCTAGCACCAAAGTACATCTCTCTCATGTTAGTGCCTTATGAACCATCTGGGACTCCAAAGACCTCAGGGACCTACTATAGTCCTGATGTAGTCCAGGTTTAGCCCAGGTTTAATCCTGATGTAGTCCTGGTTTAATCCTGATGTAGTCCTGGTTTAGTCCTGATGTAGTCCTGGTTTAGTCCTGACGGAATCCTGGTTTAGTCCTGATGTAGTCCTGATTTAGTCCTGATGTAGTCCTGGTTTAGTCCTGATGTAGTCCTGGTTTAATCCTGATGTAGTCCTGGTTTAGTCCTGACGGAATCCTGGTTTAGTCCTGATGTAGTCCTGGTTTAATCCTGATGTAGTCCTGGTTTAGTCCTGACGGAATCCTGGTTTAGTCCTGATGTAGTCCTGATTTAGTCCTGATGTAGTCCTGGTTTAGTCCTGACGGAATCCTGGTTTAGTCCTGACGGAATCCTGGTTTAGTCCTGATGTAGTCCTGGTTTAATCCTGATGTAGTCCTGGTTTAGTCCTGACGGAATCCTGGTTTAGTCCTGACGGAATCCTGGTTTAGTCCTGATGTAGTCCTGATTTAGTCCTGATGTAGTCCTGGTTTAGTCCTGATGTAGTCCTGGTTTAATCCTGATGTAGTCCTGGTTTAATCCTGATGTAGTCCTGATGTAATCCTGGTTTAGTCCTGATGTAGTCCTGAATTAATCCTGATGTAGTCCTGGTTTAGTCCTGATGTAGTCCTGGTTTAATCCTGATGTAGTCCTGGTTTAGTCCTGATGTAGTCCTGAATTAATCCTGATGTAGTCCTGGATTAATCCTGATGTAGTCCTGGTTTAATCCTGATGTAGTCCTGGATTAGTCCTGGTTCAGTCCTGGCCTCTTGCTGGTGCCCAGAGTCAGGACTAAACTTGGGGAATCTGCATTTCAGTTTCATGCAGCTAAAACCTTCCCAGTCTCACATCTTCCTAAAGACAATGTCTAAATCCAGACTCAAAACAGATATAGTTGTGTATATGACTGAAAGGATTTTATTAATTGTTAAAATAAGTAAGCACATTTTATAATCATCATTTACATTTTTTGTTTGTTTCATTTTGTACAATGACAGGTCAGTTTCAATCTAAAACTCCTTCCTTTGGGGATATACTTAGTAAACTCAGGTTAGGATAAAGTCCAGAGCTTCAAGGCATTTCCTTCAAATTAAAAATGTCCTCTGGATGGGAGCCAAAGCATCTTGATCACAAAAACAATGTCCTTATGACCACCCTTGAAACAATCTTTACACATATTTTGTATTAGAAAATAAATTCGGATAAGAAAAATTTTAAAGCCTCTACCTCACATAACCAGTTACCTCATCAAAACTACTTAATATACCAAAATAAGAGACTAGATATTTACATTTTGCAGTGTAGACAGAGGTGGATATCTGGTCTCATCCCAGCTAATTCTTAAAATATATTGTGATTAAATTAGTGCACACAGGGCATGGTTGTTTTATGTATATATTTTAACATACTGTACAAATTTGGTATATAGGTTTAATGCCAGATGCCTTCCCCTTTACTATATTTGTCATAACTTGAGACCAACAAAAATATTCCACCTGTTAGATAAGATAATTGTCAACATGTAGTATACAGGCATTGTGTATTATGCCCTCTGTAAAATTGGCGTAGCATTTTTGCCATTGACTGCAGTTTTGAAGTTCACCTATTGCCCGTTGAAGTATTTTTAACAGAGACTAGATCTTCACATTTTGCAGTGCAGAGCGAGGAGGGCGTCTGTTCCCATCCCAGCTGCCTCAGTGCTACTGTTACAGCCATTTGATCCACGGCTCAGTCCAAAGCCCATACGAGCGACCAGCGGAGGTGTTAATGCAGGTGTATGTGGCGGCACTATTCCATTTTGGATGCCATTGTTCAAACTGTGAATAACTATAACCAAGTGTGGGGAGTTTGAATAACACACCTGGCCTGGTTTCTCAATGTAGCTCAGTGTAAGACGTGAGATATGGGCACAAGTTTGAGAAGTGTCAGCTGTAACATGAGAAACAGCAGTATTTTTATAAGCACTGGATTTATTGTGAAAGATAGAAGAGATATAATATTAAAACTGTAACATCTGTCTTTTAAATCTGCATTTAGAAGTTTTGTCTGTATTAGTTTTAATTGCTAATTGCTAGTTATTTAAAGATGCACTATGTAACTTTTCTCCTGGAGGGTTCGCCGCATGCTTATCTACCAGTCCAAGTTACAGGTAAGTCCGAGTTACAGGTAAGCTCTGTGGAGAGGCAACCCCACTTATACAAATAATGCATGTTTTTCAAGGTATTTTTAGCAACAGAAACATGTAGTTGACTAAAAAGTTCAATGCCGTACTGTGGAACATTCCAGTTGTCTCTTGGAACTAAGTAGATGGCAGACCCCGAACCAGAAAAATTGCATACTGCATCTTTAACATACTCACAAAGCCCATTCATGGGTTTCAGAGTGATAAGAATTGCCGTTGCTATAGCAATTAACAATTTACAATAATTTTTAATGATCTAAAGTCCTCAAAATGTCACCTTTAAAAAGAAAGCTGAAACCTATGAGTAGCACGAGATCTGGAGCACTGTACTGCAATTGCTCACTGCTCCTGAAAGGTTGTTCCACCAGAGCTGAAGGATGGGTCAAATGCAGAGGACAAACTTCCCCTCCCCCAATCCTTCCTTCCCTTCATATCCTTTCATGAAATAACAAGATGGATAAAACGTATTGCTCAGAGACACAACGACGGAAAACACTAGTCAGAGCCGAGATCAAACCATCAAACTCTAAATATTTATAAAACCTCTTGGGCAAAAGTGTAATTGAATTGGGATTCACAGTTCCTCTGGGGGGAGGGGAGACAGCAGGTGTGTGGGCTGCCTCAGACACAGACGGATGTTCATTCACTCGAGAATATCAGGATTATAACTCAAACAGGCTTGAACCTCAGTGGACACTTTGTTCTCTCCAAACGGCACGTGGACTCCATATAACAAAAAAATGAAAAAAATTTAATGAATCTGGGACACTTCACAGTCCAGGGATGGCAAAATGTAATGAAATCAGGAAATCAAATTTGGATCTGTTTTTGTTGTTGTTTTAAATGTGTGGCTGTGTTCACACTTGTTCTGGTTTGGTCCTAGTTTGATGCTTGTTTAGCCCTGGTGAAGTAGACTTGGTTTGGTTCTGTTTCAGTCCTGGTTTAGTCCTGGTCTAGGTCTGATTTAGTTGCAAGTCTCGTCCCACTTTAGTCCACATTTTGAGATGGCAACATTCACAGGAAATAATTTGGGATTTTTGTTTAAATTGCATTGCCATTCAAAATAGTGTTCTCCATGTCATTACTCTATGTATATTTTTTAACATAGTGACTTTTCCTTATGGGTATTATAAAGCAATGATCAGGTATGTGGGTTTAATATCAGAAACCCTCCATTTTGCTATATTTGTCATAAAAGATTATACTTGAAGATTATTGTCCACATATAGTGAACAGTCCCTGACATAACACTTTTGCTATAGACCACAGTTAAGTTAATCTACTGCCTTTTGAACAAACACAAGACTCACTCACGGTTTAGTCGATTTAAACTAGTTAATCCTTTGGTAGGATACAAGTTGTAGGATTCAGTAGGTGCTTTTCTAAATAATGACTTGAATTGAGACAAGTTCAGAACAGTATGTCCTTGCACTTTCTATTTTAATTGCGTGATCACATTAATTCTTTGAGGAAGACATACTCTGACTCATACACCTTTTATAGCACCTCACTGAATATTGATAAAGAAGAATGAAGACAGAATTTAAATACCTAAAGCTGCACTGGCAAAATGGTATAAATGGTATAAATGGTATTGGCAAGTTCTATTTTAGTTTTAGCACAGATGCCTATCATTGTAATGACTATAAACATGGTCAGTTAAAGCAATACAAATCAAAATATGAAGTAATAGCATGGTAATAGGGTGTAATTAATAGTAAGTAAGTAACTAAAAGCAGTATTTAATCACATATCTTATAACTTAGTAGTACAATATCCTTAAGAGTTGCAGCTGAGCCAAACCTTACCTTGCCCAGTTTTGGACCATGAAGTCATGGGCAGTAGGTCAAGTGGGGGTTACAGCTGTACCACTCTGAAAATGTCGGAATCTGGTCTTATCCCAAAAACTAAGCAGATTTGGGCCTGGTTAATAATGGATTGGAGAACACTAAGAATATCAGGTGCTGTAGTGGCGTGGCAGTGACTCATTAACCAACCCCAAATTCATCTGATTGATTCAAACTCAGACCACCGCGTACTGCCTGACAAATCAATCAATATAACTTTAATTGTCCCCAAGAGGCCATTTGTGCCCTTGGGTAAGACACTTCTCATATCTTACCAATCATGTCCGTGTTCGTTAGTGTATGAATGTGTGTTTGTGAGAGTGAATCCGGAATAACAAACAGCTACAATGCGTCTATGGTCAAGTCAACTTTCTTCTGTCATTCTATTAGAGGACAGCTGTGGCTTCAGAAGTAATTTTACTACCAAACAGTGAGAATTGAATGAATAATGTTTGTATGTGTAACGAGTGAGCACCAAATACCAAATTTCTTCTTTAAATACTATAGCAGCTTTTTTTGTAAAGCACTTTATAAAGCTGGCCAAGTCCTGTACACAAACATAGAATAGACAGACTCCAAACACAAATCACAATGCAAGTATTGAAAAGGTGTATATTTAAGAGTGATTTAAAGTGGGGGCTAAACACCTAAATTGCTCCCACAACCACATTTCAAACAGAGCTGTTAAACTGGGCAGAACCTGGAGGACTGAAGAGGAGAGTGAGGGGAGAGGAGGGTTGGGAGGAGGGGGTTTAAGGAAGAGTGTGATCGGTTTAAAAAGTATCCACACTTCAGACTCCGCCCCTGCAGTGAGGTGTTTGTAATCAGAAGTGAGGGCAGTCTTTCGTGATATCACCAACTACTAGAAATTGTGAAAACCACTGAAGGTAGCACACACTTTGGTTAAGCCGTTTTTGACCAGAAAGCTGACTAGAAATGTATTACTATTAAAACTCCATATAGTCAGACAAGTAGTGAAAAAAATGTTGTGTCCAGGTCCAATTTAAAAGTGGGCAGAGACTCAATAATACAGTTGTGGTAGATTGTGTAAGCCAATACAGGTCACAAGCATCAAGATACCACCACCCCATCAATATGAATTACCCTGGGACAGCTGGTGCTAATGTATTACAAGACAAGGCAGTGTATTTGTCCCATTAATTTGTCTTGGGAATCACATACAGTCTCCTTGGACAATGACTGCAAACTGCTGCATGTTTTTAGCTGCTTAACCTTTGACAATAATCGTGTGGTAAGAGCCGCACTGACAGGCCGATGGGCACAAAAACACCATAATAACTCCCCCAGGATTTCTTAGCGCCTTTGCTTCTCCGTCAATAGTCTGCAGCTGCCAGTCCGGCTCACATGTCCACTCTGTAAGACCACCAGCGCTTCTCAATCTGAGGGGCAGGTGCTACTGGTACGTGGTAGTTTATCGCATATATAGTGAGACGATGATGAGACAAGCAATACATATTTTAATAATTTTCTCTAATACATGTTTTTGTGTATAAATGTCACTTTACTGATGAAAAGCACTGATTACTGATTAAATATAAGCTAGTTACTTCCTGTATGTTTATGGTAATACTACAAGCATAAAGTATTATTTGCATTACCAATTTTTGTTCAGCATGTTTTAGACTAGGACTGGGCAATTTGGAGATAAAAATCTAATTGTGATCTTATCCCTATGACGATCTGCTATTTTGGTAAAACACTGTGATTCCCTGCTTTTTTTGTTTAATGCCGCTCTATGGACAAAAGAACAACACATTCCACCACCCACTTCTCCTATTGGTCAGCCTTATTTTTGCTCTGAGTGAGTGACAGGTGGATTTAACCAATCACAGTGAAGAGAAAAATTTCAGAAACAGCAGATAGTTTTATTTACCTCTTAAAGACTCTTAACATTATTTATTTATTTATTTTAGAAGGTACCATGTACGATTAGAGCATAAACGTTGCCATTTGATGCGTTGTATGAGCGTTAGCCTTGGGCTAATTCACATCTGTAGTCCCCTGGCAGAGGAAAAAAACAACCCACAAACATTTGTCACAGACAAGTGACAAGTTAAAAAAAAAAAAGTATGCATGCATTAGAAACTACCACAACCTTCCATACGCAGACAAACACATTCATACAGATACAGAACCATTTGAGCTTAGGACCTAAAGAGGTAAATGGTTAAAGTTTTAGGTGCTCTTTAAGTGATTTTTAGTTCAGTCTTAAAACCTTTGATTGTGACACATGACTTTATGGAGTCAGGCAGCATGTTCCACTCTGGAGTGGCCCGAAAAAGCTGATTGCCCAAAGATGGAGTGACAGAAAGGTATTATACAGTCATGCAGAGAGGGTATTCTTGTGGATCGCACTATAGTCCTTCAAACAGTCAGAAGCCAAGCCCGAATCTTGAAAACCAGGCGCCAGCCTGTCGCCAGCAAAAGTTGAAAAAATAAGAACATTCATAAATGTTCTGGCTGCTTCCATGGACAGACATGGTCTAATATGTCTGAAGTTAGCCATGCGATATTTGTTTTTTGTCATGTTCTTGATGTTTGTTTTTTTTGTTTTGTTTGTTGTGTTAAAGATACTAAGAAAACACGAATTGTGAACAAATCTAAATAGTGATGTGATTCTGAGAAAATTGTGTCCCCCTCTACTAATTTAGACTATGTTGGCCCACCATAGTTTCCTCCACTACATGGTCTATTACTAGGGCATGACATGATTTAGTAGACCTAGTTATATTATACTGCTATTTTGCTACGCTAAATTGACTTATGAGCTTCTGTTCATGTTATAATGGCTCTTCTTCATCATTATCTTGCAGAGTTTTTGAGTAATGCATCCATGTTTCAATTTGAATATTCCTGCTTTGTCCTGCATTCGAGGCACCAGAGCTTGGAAAATGTCAGTTTACACCTATCTCATGTCCCCGCCCACTGCCCTGTGAGGTTTTTGTTTGTTTGTTTTGCTTGTTGGTTGCTTTGTCTTTTTACCTGTTTAATATTTAATGGCATAAGGGTTAGGTTGCAGCACACCTGGCATGTTACCTGCCGGCTGTGAGATCAAGTACCATTTCCTGAATGTCTCTACTCATTCTCCACCCCAGTGCATGTTATGCTGTCTAGAAATCAATCATGTAGCTCAAATAATTAACTCACTAATTTATGTAACATATTTATTTTTTTAAGTAGCAACCAGTAAGATAATAATGGCCAAAAACATGATACCTGCCAAAATGTATTTTTTTATTAGAAATGTGCAAATAATACATTTTGTCATGATGCCTGCATTATCTGTCTCCCTGTGTGCTTTCCCCTCCCTCACCTGTCTGAGCCTGGAGCTGGGCGGAGTTCCTGGCTCCTCCCGCGCGCACCTGGAGCGCATCAGCGCAATTACCTCCACCTGCTGCAGAGCATAAGTGAGCCAGGACCAGACACTTGGTGCGAGATTGTCTGCGTATCAACATCCTGTTCGGTGCCAGATCCTATGCGTGTCTTCATCCTGCTTGTTGGACCGTCCCTGCTCCGACCCTGCTTCAACCCTGCTTCCCAGCCCTGGTACTGTCTTGGCTTATCTCTGCACTCCACGTCACTGGACCCTGGCTTGCACTCTGCTCCCTGCCCTGGTGCTGCCCGCATCGTTGTCTCCGCTGCACTCCACGTTCCGCTCCTGGATCCTGGCCCGCACCTGGCCTCCTGCTCATCACCAGATCAACCCTTGTTTCTGTAATATTGTGTCACTTCTGTAAATAAACACTGTAAATCTGCCCCGAGTCTGCACTCCTTGGTCCGCACCTGCACGTGACGTTACGACACATTTATAATTTTGAAAAACAAAGGGAATTCAAACAACTATAATGAAGGAGACAAGGTGCTATGCTGTATTTCTAACTGAATGGTAACACTAAATACTAAATGCAACTTAGGAAATAAAATAAATAATAAAAAAACAGGAGTAAATTTCACTACAAATTGAAAAAAGGTTATATTTAGCCTATCGACAGGCATTTCTAATATAATGGCAAGTCCGTTATCTGTTACTGCCTCTTTAGTCCCGTTCTTGTTTAGCCCTATATTGAGACCTTCCTAGTTCTATATATGGTTTTACAGTGCTGTAGTATCTCATGGACAGTGGATTCATGACCTGCCGCACTGCTGCAACTTGAACCAGAGCCGACTGCAGAGCCATAACCATAACTGTGAGCAGACGGGATCGCTTTCTCCCTCTGCTCATGCTTCAGGTTCTGCTCCTCTGCATTAGGTAACACCAGCAGAGCACCGGGGAAATGTAGTAGCCACTCACCGCGTCCAAATGTGACTAATCATGAGTCATGTTTCAGGCATAAAAATACATACAACAGATGTAGATGTACCGCTATGTCCAGTCCTGTGTGTCTCTAATAAGGATGAGGAATAAATACAACCAGGAAGATTGTACTTATGGTTTTATTACTGGACTGATGCTTTTGAATAGCTAAACATTACTTTTACCTAATGTTTCTTCTTGGATTTGTGTAAAGTGTACGTGGGGACTAAACACAAATTTCCACAAACTTTCTCATATTTGCTCACCTCTCTTCTCTCTGTGCATACATTGACTCATCTCTGAAAGCTTTGGTGCCCTAAGTTCAGACTTTTTGGACTTGAGTGTCCATTTCCAGATTAAGTTATCTTTTTATAGATCATAAACTTAATGTGGAAAGTCACGTACGCACACTTTATAAATGAGACCCCAGAACTGTGACGCACCTTTGAGTGTGAAGTTGTTTTATGCTGAGGGATATTCTGTAAGCTTCTTTTGAAAGTTGTTTTAATTAAAAATGAACAGGATAAAAGTATGTGATAGATTAGGGGAAAAAAGTTATACATTTTCTGCTACATTTTTTGAGTAATTATTCACCTGTCCAAATGTGACTAATCATGAGTCATGTTTCAGACATAAAAATACATACAACAGATGTAGATGCACCACTATCCAGTCCTGTGTGTCTCTAATGAGGATGAAGCATAGACTCAACTAGGAAAACTATATTTATGGCTTTATTGACTGATACTTTCAAATAACGGTATTATTTTTACCTTACTTCTTATTCCTGTTTTGGTCTGTCCTGAACTGCGAAGCGTCGTTGAGTGTCATAAAAAGCAATATAAATGTTGTGTTGTAATTATTATGATCAGTCATCACAGCATGTTATACCCTTGACTCTCAATCAATTACCCTTGCAGAAATTCATATAAATCTCTCTCCCCTCCCTCAAAGTGCCAAAGTGTGACAATGGATCAGTGATTAGAGCAGTGGTCACCCAACCTGAAGGTCAAAGGGTTGATTTCTGCTCGGACCAAGTTCTGGGATTGTATCTTTACGCAAAACACTTCACCCACTTTGCTATTATGAAAGTGGCTTGATGTTTTTTTCTCATTTCAGACAACATTTAGAAGAACACATGCATTCTCTCACTTATCTGAATATAAAAATTTGACTTATAATTTACAGTAGTTGCACCTTGTGGGCACCTGCCGAGAAGAAGCCTCTGGAACAGTTCCCAATTTCTTTCCTGTGAATGTTGCTTAATCTGTTGTCTGTTTTTGTCCAATGACTGTTTCACTGTTTAATTGTCTCCCTTTCTGTTTCATAAATCTACAGTTTTGTTCACGGCACTGTACCTGATTTTTGTGTCTGATTCTTAAAAATGTGAAAAACATACTGTAACTAGTTTCGGTTTGCAACAGATATTCACTACAATGAGTTTATAAGCACTTCCCTCTTATGAGATGACATAATGCTTTATAATTAGATGCAGCAGATAAATTTTGACGTCAAGAGCAGTTTATACAATATATCTGTACTGGCGCAAGACAAATTTTGCTCAAATACATGGGTGAAAAAATGGTACAGACCCTTTAAGCCCCACGAGGCAACTGCTGTTATGATTTTGGGTTATA
The DNA here is from genome assembly GCF_009829125.3 of Periophthalmus magnuspinnatus. NCBI lineage: Eukaryota > Metazoa > Chordata > Actinopteri > Gobiiformes > Gobiidae > Periophthalmus > Periophthalmus magnuspinnatus. Next base: position 18,170,509 of record NC_047140.1, read on the forward strand.
CAAACATAAACTGAAACTTACAATGCTATTAAAATATATATAGTATCTTACAGAAAGGTAAAAGCCAAAAGTAAAATCTGTCAAATGGACAAAAAAGTAGTTTTACTTCTACAACTTTTTTTGTCCAGCTGACAGATTTTACTTTTGGCTTTTACTATGGATCAGACCTGGATGACTGAGGGATTACACAGACGTCTTACAAAAAGATCTCATCAATTCAAGATCCTGCATGGACTTGGTAAAATTAGTGCAGACGGGTTGTAACCAAAGCCTATTGAAAGTCTATTGTGCTCAAGTCTTTTTGTCTTGAATGGAAACACTGAACGGTCTGAATAAGTTGGTCGTGGTAGAGACGAGATACTTACAGGAGGAAAGGTGACCCGCTGGACGGTCGAGCGAAACATCACATGCCTGAAATGGGAGGAGAGAGAAGCAGTGATAGGACCATGCATTTTCAGTAGGGTTGTAGTCGACTAAAGAAATACTTAATTAGTCGATAAAAGGGGGGCGTGGCAAAAGCTCTCAAGACCATGAAGTATCCCTAGGTACCCGACCCAAACTGCACTCACAAGAAAGTACTATAAAACAATGCATTTATATAAAGACAGATTAAACTCAACACGAATTATGAGTTCAATCCGCCTTTTTACGTATAAATAAAAATGCCTGACGAAGGCCTAGTTGCCGAAACGTTGCTGCTCCACTGTAAATAAAACGTTTTGCAAGATAGACAGTGTGCGGGAGTCTTCTATTTTTGATTTTGACAAGCATTATGCACGCCCTCTCCAACGCACCTGGCTTCAAAATACGACGTGCGAAGCATTCTCTTTATCTACGTATAAATTCCAAAAAATACAAAATTTTCAACTAACTCACTCGCTCGCTAACCTCTCCGTTCTAAGTCCTCATAATGTAAAAGAAATGAATCAGCTAATATCCTGGTCAACTAAGACACCATATACAGATTAATCGTGTTTTCAGGTGGGGTAAGATAGAGAGGGGAACGGAGAGGAGCAGGGGATGACTGACTACACTTTGCTGGGATGTGAAAAAGTGAACAAGACTATTTGTGGAGAGCTTACTTGCATGGGACCTTCTCCACTGGTTTGGCTGCAACATCATAATCGCAAGGAGAAGTGTTTAGATCCTGTAAAATAAAATAAGATACAGTTTCAAAATATATTTACTGTAAACTGTATCCAAAACTTTTCTTCTGCAACAATTCACATTTCATCCCTCAGCATGTCCTTGTTCTGTATTTTTTAATGATGTGACAGACAGTAGTAGTTACAATAAATTTTGGATCAAACTAATTATTTTTATTAAAGCGCTTGAACTGTACTTTGATTGTTGAGTCGTGTAAATGCATTTGAGCTCGGACATAATAGGGTTATTTGTCAGTTATAAAAGCAATTCTTCAAGTGTCTTTTATATGTTTTTTTTCTGAGAGGCCATTACTGAGATGAGAGCCAAGGATCTCTGCAATTATCTCTATGCAACCCTTTCAGTGAAGCTTTCTCCATAATTTTGATGTTTCTTGTGCAGTGGGCAGCAACCATGCATTATACTAGTTCTATCAGAGGCATGATCAATGTATTTGGTGATGGCTGACGAATGTTACTTTCTTTGAAACTTTGAATAGATACTGACCAGAGAATACCATACTAGGGCTTCAATAAACCAGGACTAAACCAGGACTAAACCAGTAGTAAACCAGCCCAGGTCTAATAAACCTCTGATGACTAGTGCAGACAGAACACCCTACAAGAGCTGCAATAAACCATGACTAAACCATGACTAAACCAGGACTAAACCAGGACAAAACCAGGACTAAACCAGGACTAAACCAGGACTAAACCAGGATTAAACCAGGACTAAACCAGGGCTAAACCAGGACTAAACCAGGGCTAAACCAGGACTAAACCAGGACAAAACCAGGATAAAACTGGGATTAAACCAGGACTAAACCAGGACAAAACCAGGATTAAACTGGGATTAAACCAGGACTAAACCAGGACTAAACCAGGACTAAACCAGGACAAAACCAGGACAAAACCAGGATTAAACCGGGATTAAACCAGGACTAAACCAGGACTAAACCAGTAGTAAACCAGCCCAGGTCTAATAAACCTCTGATGACTAGTGCAGACAGAACACCCTACAAGAGCTGCAATATACCAGGACTATACCATGACTAAACCATGACTAAACCATGACTAAACCAGGACAAAACCAGGATTAAACGGGGATTAAACCAGGACTAAACCAGGACTAAACCAGGACAAAACCAGGATTAAACCGGGATTAAACCAGGACTAAACCAGGACTAAACCAGGATTAAACCAGGACTAAACCAGGACTAAACCAGGACAAAACCAGGATTAAACTGGGATTAACCCAGGACTAAACCAGGACTAAACCAGGATTAAACCAGGACTAAACCAGGTCTAATGAACCCCTGATAGATACTGAATACTGTAGCCTGAGAACACTCTATAAGAGCTGCAGTAAACCAGAACTAAACCAGGACTTAACCCAGACTAAACCCACATTAAAGCAGAACTAAACCTGGACTAACCTGGATTTAACCAGGATTAAATCAGGGCTAAACCAGTAGTAAACCAGCCCAGGTCTAATAAACCTCTGAGGACTAGTGACTAGTGTGATATTTCAGTTTTTCTTTTTTAATAATTCTGCAAAAAAATTAAACAATTTTGTGTTTCTCTGTCAATATGGGGTGCTGTGTGTACATTAATGAGGAAAAAATGAACTTAAATGATTTTAGAAAATGGCTGCAATATAACAAATAGATAACAGATAGCAGGCACTCCACCAGAAAAGTTACGCAGTGCACCAGTTTGTGTCTCTGTGGGTTAAGATAATGTTATAGTTTGTCATGTTTGTTTTGTATTCACACCTTGTCCCTGATGCCTAAGGTGACATTTTCCGGTCGGGGGCAGTTTTTGAATGAGTACGTCGCATTTCCTTTTAAAGCCTCTTGTGTGAAGTCGACGTGGTTGTAGGCTCCAGGAAGCAGCAGATCTCTTCTCTGCTCATGCAAAATTCGGCCCCTCCTCCCTACGCCTTTAAACCCATAGGTCCTCTGCACGGGGTTCAGCTCACTCTCCTCTATGAAGTCTCTGATGGGGTACAAGCCGGGCAGAGGGGTGTCCTGGGACACATGGGGCATTGTATGAATTCAGAATTGTGTATTGTGCTATGTGAGAGGACAAAGTAGCATAAAACATATAAATGACAAATATATGCAAAATAATAATAATAATAAATTTTTAAATGTTTTTAATACATATATGCATTTTGTCATATGCAATTATTTATTGATTTGAAAATCTGGGGATTGAGAGTTTACTAAACCCTGACAAGAACATATTTTGGTCTTGCAAAGTTTTCCATATTCAACAGTCTATTTCCACACTAGATTGTTGAATTATGATTGTTGTGATTTACTTACAAAGGCTGTGTCAATATATGAAATTTTACATGAAATTCTTAAAAATTGGTTATCTAAATGAACTCTGCTTTGGATTGGCACCAAAGCACATTGTCTTATGACCCCTCTATGTCTGCATTATTTATACATAACACATCAGTCTGCACTGTCCACCCTGCAGGTGATATTAGATAACCACATCCAAACAGAGCACTGCATCAGAGCCAGCTGGTCAGGCAGTGCCAAAGAGCTGGATAAGAGCTTTTAGTTCAGAGTCACACCTACTTTTAATGTCCCCAGCCACCAGCTCCCTCTGCCACACTCATCCAGTCTGTGGTTAGCCTGGAGATAAAGAAGACAGAGGCTTTGTTTACATGCACCTTAAAAATCTGGTCTTTATCTGATTACATCTGATGTGAGTAATCTGTAATCAGAGTAGTCTCTTTCTGATTGTTCACACCTGTGTGACAAGTAAATTACACAAAAAAAGGGCAAACTAATGTTTATGTGACAGTGCACATTAATTAACAAGTGACCAGCATGTAAATGTGCCAGAGCTTCTCATACAAGCTAATTTTCACAACATAACAAGCACAAGTCCATACACAAGACATTAAAGATTATATTGGTATATTAGTACAACTAGAACATACTATAAGCATACATGGTACACAGATTAAAGATAACAAGGCATTAGAAAAAAACATAATCATTGTACTTTGGTTTCCAAATACAATTGTAATCTAAATGATTAACTGGCAATGATAAGATTTCCTTTGTAGTTAGAGGTGCACTATAAATTTTATGGTGAGGCTTTTGCTTGTTCTCATGGACATGTTATAGCTGTTTCAAAAATGTCCCACAGTATATGGCATGAAAGGTATTTATCTCCATGGAGACAGTAGCAGATCAGATCTGTTGAGAGACTATCCCACTCACGGTGGGAATCCATGTTTTTCAATGCCATAATGAGAAGCATTTCATGGGACAGGCAGGTGATGACCCTTCTCCAGAAAAGTACACATTTAAATAAATGTTAAATGAAAACATAATTTCAGTGTTTATTTCTATAGCATTTGAAGCCCTTTTGGCCTTGGTGTTGTATTAAATGTGCTGTATAAATAACATTATTATTTTGTCACATTGGGTTTCTAAAAGTGTTTCTCTCCTCGCAACTTTTTGCCTTATTCTTAGCTCATTCTTGTCTTTTCACACTACTCCTGCTGTCCAAGTGACTTTACAATGCCAAGAATGTGTTGATTCACTTCCCATTAAGTGTCATCCTGCAGCAGAGTCCTGATGAAGCCCCACACACAGTTACTTACCTTATCTGCTGCACTCGCGCCTCTGGACATAGTGCTCTCTTGTTTAGACATTGTGATGTTTTTCCATGGGCCCTGTGGTAGCCATGTGCCTTGTTATCGCTGGGCTGTGGGATCCAGTGTCACCTGAACCACTGTTAAACCAACCACTGTTTCTATAGCAGCGACTCGCTATCGATCAATTTTTCAACAAGCCCAGGCCTCGGCAGCAGTGGTGGAGGGGCTAAATATAGATCGGCTTGACTGAGTAAGACACAGAGGAGAGCTCCAGCTTTGTTGCACCTGTAACATGAGAAATACAGAGGGAAGTGAAAAACAATCCAAATGCATTTAAAGTCTACTATCATTTTTAAAGGCAGAGCAATATCAGCCTGGCTCACACCAGATTGATGTGTGTCACTCTAAAGTGAGCTCAATATTCATCAGTCTGAAATTGCTCCAGAAAAAAGGTCATGAATGTCATGATGAATATCTGATTGGTCAAAGTCAAGAAAACTTTGGTAAAATCCAGTTGACAGAAAAGTACAGGCATTTTTCTCAGCCACACATGCACAAAGTGCTTACCTTCTGTATGTTTTTCAAAAATAATGTGGTCCATATTTATGCTAAAATAGACATAAGCACCTCCATTCACATTGTCATACTTGACATATTTGCTTTGGTTTGTTTGGCCTCTTCATCTTTGGCCCCGCCCAAACCACAGTGCTGCTCTGTGACTGTCTGAACCATTAGTTAACGAGGCAAATGACAACAAGAAACTACTCTCACTCACCCATACCCACTTTTCCCTCTAAATGCTATTAAACCGCACTTTTTTTGTGGTGGCACTTCTGGTTAAGAGGGAATCCCATTCATTTCAAAGGAGAATTTGAGAAAAATTTTGCCGCCACAATCTAATATAAAGTAGGTACATTTGTGTAAAACATTCTATGTTCTCCGGGAGGCTTTAAAATGGCTTTGTGGTTTGTACAGTACGTATTTGCTGTGAAAATCTGCAGCCACATGCAAATTAATACAACCTGAATGAGGATGACACCCACAGCAACCTCCGGAAAAAGGTGAATTGCAACAGCAGGAGAAAGGCCAGTTGGATGCTTGGGAACTCAAAAATATTGTGAGAATTTATTTTACTGGGTTAGAGCAATACATAATAAAAGCTTTATTTTTTATTACTATTTTGAGTGAAGTTAGGTGACAGAAGTTCAGATAGAGTAGAGATTCAAGAATTTGTGTTTCGAATCCTGCCTCTCACACAAAACATTGTTAGATGAGCGATCCTGCAGTGAAGGTGGGCGGGTCACTGGATCTGTTGTTGTGTCCTTGGGCAAGACACTGAACCCGTCTCACCAGGTTAAGTGTGAGAGTGTGAGAGTAGTTCCTTGATGTAAAGCACTTTAAGTGCCTTGAAAGTAGATAGTGTTATATAAGTGTGACTAATTACCATTTAAAGTGGATTCACTATAATGAGAACCTGAACTGAACCCAAATGTTGGCTCTTTACTGCAAAAAAGAACATTTATATGAGTTAAAATGACCAATTAAAATAGTAACCTTGATCACAAACTGTATAAAATGACAATGTTTTGACCTGGTAAACTAAATAACAAAGTCAAAATGGCAGAACTATTTTGTCAATACATCATCCTTAATTTCAAAGCATACACCTCCATTGTCTCTTGGTTTATACTGCATATCCCATTCAGAGGTCACTATCCAAAGCCTCCTTACTCTCCTCTGAACTCCCTCAGTGGTGTGTTATCCACTGCCACTTTTAGCCCAGGTCTCTAGAGCTGAGCACGTCACCTCAACTGAAAATCTCTCTGGGAGCTGAGTGCACAGACCAGTTGCTTGGAGACATGGTTAGACATTCATATTTACACTGACAAAAAACAGGATATCCACAAGCATATGGGAATGTATTATCTAGACATCATGATGCAGTCATAGGCACTTGTGTTGAGTGGTTCTAAGTCTATTTTCTAACGCATTATGGTGAAAAATGTGGTCAAATAATTTCCTAAGTAATTTATCTACTAGAGAAAGAAACATAAGATTATTGATCTGGCTGGAGATTCTGCACAATAATTAACAATTATACTAAAAAAAACCCTTACTGCTTTACTTACATTGAATTACACCAAAAATGTTAACATGTTTTGTAACTGTTTTTGGTCCTGGGTCTATTCATCATGATTTGTAAATAAAATATATTTCTTTTATTGAGTTAAGAAATGTGTTCACCCATGCTAAAAACTAAAATAAAAACAAAACATAGAGTAAAGTGTGTGTGTTATGAATGAGCAAGCATTGAAAAGCACAAGAACAGGAGCTGTCTGGTGAAGGGTGAATGGTGTTTTAACAAAGTGGACAAGGCTTGGATAAAGACTAAACCAAAGACAGAATGCAGTCTGTAGCTTCACATTCTGCGTAATTAACACGTTTTTTATAAGCAGGCTGCCATGACACTTCCAGCGGCCGTGAGAGTTCTTTTTAGTTCTGTGATAATTGGTTTTGACAAGAAGAGAGCCACTTGTGTCATCGATTCACACCTAAAAATGCTGTGGGTAGTGTTCCTATGACTTCTCTCTACGAACTGAAGTCATTCCAAGAGTATTGTAAGGAATAATGTTATTGTAAATGAGCCATATGTACGATTTGGATTTTAAATTCCATAAACATGCTCTAACTATGTCCCCAGATATGAAGTAGACATGGGTTGCCAGTTCAAATCCAGTTGGTTATAACCTAAAATGACTCTCAGGTTCAGGTTATGAGCTTTTACATGAAGCCTGCCCTGTCCATATATTGAGTATGAGAAAAACTTGCATGTGTCCTCCACTTTTTTTCCGCTAAAAATACTTCCTCTGACCTCTGATGTCATTCATACTTCTCACATAACACCATACTAACATACCACATTCCAGGCTATTCAATAACATCTCCATGGACCAGAAAAGTTACACAGTGCACCTTCAAACTAAAAGATGAGTAACAGATAAGTACCAGACCCGAAGTGTTGCAGTTTGTGAACCATTGCCCTACTAATGTATAAATAGAACCGAAAGGCAATATAGGCTACAGTACAGTAAGGGCTATTTAAAGTAGGGAAGTGAAATTACAGCAGCATGTGGGTGTGAGCTGATTGAACTGCAGTTGTGGGAAGAACAGAGAGGACTGGCTCAGAAGACTCGCTGGACGAACTGAAGGTGACTCCAGACTAATCAACTGAATCAAAATGAGGAAAAAATAAATTAGCAGATCGCAAAGGCAGCAATTAGACTGTTAGGTAATATAATCTGTACAGAACTAGGTCAATATGTGTAGTTAAAACCGCTACAAAAATTGCTATTATTTTATTACTTTGGCTGTTAAACGAATTGTATGCAACATTTTGGGCCCAAATTATGCAATTTTCTGATCTAAGTTATGTTTCCTCATCTAAAAGTTACCCAGAGTTGGTTTTTGTTTCGCTCAACAGAAATCCTGCATATTTAGTCCTTCTCTAAAAGTGAAAACACTCTGTTCCTCCTTGTGATGTCATGTGGTAATGCAGGAAGTTTTGCACTGTGTTTTAAAACTTCACACACTTTTACTAGAATGATCTGGATGATTTCAGCCTTGGAATTTCCAGCCTCTACTAAACAAAATGTCAAATGCGGCTGTTAACTTGAAAACTACTACATGACGTCACAAGATGAAACAGAATTTTGAGCTTTGGGGATGCAGACAGACTAATAAACCAGGGTTACTCAAACATGTGTGAATGAAACAAAACACAACTCCAGGTATGTTTTTGATGAGGTAACAACATTCCAACGTGACTCAAAGCTTTTTGCATAATATAGAAGCTTGCAATTCCCAAAACATAACCTAACTGTGTCGCCAGGTATGAGTTAGACATGTTCAAATCAAATATAGCTTTTAACAGTTGTAATGCTGATTTATTATTTACAAAGACATTGGACATGATTGGTCAAGTTGTTTATGTTGCTCTGGGTCTCAGGATGACTATCCAATCAGAAAGTAGTATGCTTACAAAGAATATTCCCAAGTACGGCATTACATCTATCGCTCATTTATACAATTACAAATGTTATAAAAACAACTTGAAAACATGCATCATTAGTGTGAGCGGGCTCACCTCTCAACAGATCTGACTTGTAACTTGGACTGGTGGCATCAATTGCTTTTCATCATGGATACATGGATATAATGGAACTTCTCCATAGAGCAGGTGGCGCTCTACCAGAAAACCTATATAGTGCAGCATTATTTATAAATTTTTTTATTAAATACAATCATATAAAGACATTTAGCCTTACCCACTATAGGCAATAATAGTTAATTTATGGTGCACAATATTTATAAAATTTTCATTAGGTTATATTGTAAGTCCATAGTTGTATATTAAAAGTACAGCGATGTGGTGATTATGCAAGCGGCTAGTGCATGCCTGCATGAAAAATATAAATCGGAAGTAAATCAGCCATTTGTGTGTGAGATGTGTTACTTAACATGATTTTGTAATGCTCTAAATGTCTGCACATCCACAAGGGCTTCAGATTCAAACGCATGACCGGGCTGAGTTCACCCAGCAGACTAGTCATTACCTCACAAAACCTCTATGACAAGAAAAAATACTACAGAAATAGAAATTAAAAATCTTAAAAGAACTGTATCAAATGTACCATCAAAATGTATCCCAGCTGAACCTGGATTGCCAGTGCCTTAACCTGCAGTTAGGACACATACGAGTTTTTCTCATTCTCAGTATATGGACAAGCATTGCCTCATGCAAAAGCCCAGAACCTACCCAAGCTGCAGAAGCTGCACTAGAACAAATTGGCTGCAGGTGATGTGGTTTAGTCACATCAGAAGAGTTTTTAGATTTAAACCAACTGGATTTCAGAAATGGAATTAGCAACCCAAATCAGGCTCGTGTGGCTCATTCTACTTTGAGTGGATAATGGTCTTGAAATAACAAATTATAAATGTCTAGTTTTTGTAATTAAGAATGAATCAGCATTACAACTATTAATAAAAGCTGTATTGAATTTCAACATCTTAGCTCCTTAAAAATAGCATAAACAAGAGGCGGTGCAAGGCTGAGATCCACAATAGAGCTTTATTGTCATTCATCAAAATAACAAACTTTGTATCTCTGCAAGCTACTGTAACAAACTCGATCAGAAATTAAAAAAGAAATGAACAGGAAAAGCTTTATTTACACCAGATGTACTTTCGATCACCTGCACCTCGTGAAGATGGGAGCAAATGCCAAATGTTTTTATAATGACTATTATGAGGTGGCCAGATTTGGGGCCAGTGCTGTGCTGAAGCAGCAGCAGACTTCACATATTCAGTGAGGTCGGCTGAGTTCAACACAGGACCAGCAGAGGACCAGAGCACACATTGGTCCCACTACATTGGACAGGTCTGATTGAAGTTGGACATCAAGAGGCATTGGCTGATGCTCCTCAGTGCACTGGGGAAGTCACAGGAGTCAATTTAAATAAACGGTAAACATTTTACTGCAGGCTATAAGCAACAGAAGAAAACAGCCCTATCAAAAATGGAGCATCTCGATACAAAAAGGGAATTATAACAACTCAAGGAGAAAACAAGACAATTTTCAAATCCGGGTAGGTTGTAAATTTTATTGGAAAACAAAAATATACAACTTGGAATGGATTATTTGAGGCATGACCAGAGGCCATTTAAAAAAGAAAATAAAAGTAGTGAGTAAAACATTAAAAAGCATGTTTAAGATTAGTCGTTTCTGGTCATATAGAACAGCAGATACAAAAAGAGTTTGTACGAGTACCTAGGAGATACACCCGTGTCATTTTTTTGCAGTAGTGCAATGCTGAGAGATTTCCATATATACTTTGTCCGTAGTCCATGCAGAGTTCAAACTCCTCTACATCATTTCCATGCCAACAGTGTTGACAGGTTTCCAATGTCGCCGTGCGCGGAGGGGCCCCGAGCTCGAGACAGGAACATCCCAAAATCTCCGGCTCCCAGGGGCCTCCGCAGGCTTCGGGTTGTACGACCATCGCGTCACTCCAAAACACCATGACAGCAAAAGAAAAGGGACATGGGGACAAGAGCCTATGCAGTTTACATGCAGTTCCTTTGGACAGCAGAAGGGGCAGGGACGAAGGGGCTATTAAGATTTTACAGATAAATTACACAAAGAAAAAAGGCAAATTATTTATATACGAAATCTGTACAAGGCCTTCACTTCGCCGTCATCATTTGTACGAACTCTGTGGGGCAAAACAAAAACAAGAGGTGCACTTTAGTACCAGAACTAAATTCTAAAAATAAGCACAAATTGTTTTAAGTGGGTGCACATGCTGCTTTTGATAAAGACTCACTTATAATCAATAATATCCAACCCAACCAACTGACTATAGAAATTTCTATTGATTATGGTTGCCTTCAATTCAAGACACCATCAAAAGTGAACTCTGTAACGTTACATAATGTTATTTTCCTCCATTAAATAAAAACAAAAGTAACAAACCTTCATAGTTGACTTGTCCATCACCGTCAATGTCTGCTTCTCTGATCATTTCGTCCACCTCTTCATCGGTCAACTTCTCTCCCAGGTTTGTCATCACGTGGCGGAGCTCAGCAGCACTGATGTATCCATTTCCATCCTGAGGACAGAATGAGGAAAAGGCGGTGAAAAATTGGAGCTTTGAAAATCATAAAAAGGAATAAATAGAGTTTGTGTTTAGTTTTTGTACCTTGTCGAAAACGCGGAATGCTTCTCTGATCTCCTCCTCGCTGTCTGTGTCCTTCATCTTCCGTGCCATCATGGTGAGAAACTCTGGGAAGTCTATCGTTCCATTACCTAAAAACAAAAAAATACACAAATATTTTATTCAAGATCTTTTGTTAAAGTAGTAACATTTTTTTCTAACAGTGCAAAATAAAAGTTCCAATTACTTGAATGCACAATATAAATCTATAATTCTATACATCTAGACTATAGGCTGACCTATATTTTGTTTTTAATTTTTTGGTTTACAAGAATAAATAAAATGAAGTAAAAGGTACTCCACTAGCAACTTTGAAACCAGTCTTACCATCCAATACATTTTACTTTAAATGACCATGCCAAAATAGTTTAACTTTCACTATGAGTTCCCCAGTTTCCTGCTTCCTAAATATAACCTATTACTACCAACTAAGTACTAAAGGCACTGAATAAGTAATTATATAGATGCATCTTTTTTTGCAGTGAAATAAAGGCCAACCATAGGCTCTTCTTCCATTTGCCATTTTTTAATATTGTGGGTGGAAATACATACATAGCTAAGATAATGTAAATACAATAGAATAATAGACTGAAGCAGTACCATCAGCGTCCACCTCGTTGATCATGTCCTGCAGCTCAGCCTCTGTGGGGTTCTGTCCGAGCGAGCGCATCACGGTGCCCAGCTCTTTGGTGGTGATGGTGCCATCTCCATCTTTGTCAAAGAGCGAGAACGCCTCTTTGAACTCTACCATGAAAAAAACAACACAAGGTTTAGTGTCACTAGGACAACTTAAGCACATCAACTATGCTCCATGTGCTGCCAAGAATAGATCAAGACAGAACATGCCAAAAATTCATGGACTTATCCCCAAGTGACATTTCTTTTTATGGCGCCATTTTGAGGACTTTACAAAAAAAACAACTATATTTTCTTTTGCCTTGCCTTTTGAAAAAGACAACAGTCCTAATATTTTCATCAATAGCAGAAGCACAAAGTTAACCCCTTCAAGTAGCCATACACACATTTTCATATATTGCCATTTTTTGTTATACTGATCTGATTACATACATTCTAAGACAAAAAGGAAACTGGATAAAAAAGGTGCCAAAAATCTTAAACAGCTCAGAGGAAATGCCTGTCCATCTTGCATAACTTGTCTCTTCTCTTTCTATTGCCTGCCAATCATTTACCACAAAGTCCCAGCAGCTTTTTAGCTTCACTTATGTTTCAGATACAAACTAAGCCTCCAGCAACATGGCACAGTGTTTTGGGTTACAACTCGTGGCATTTCTGGTCAAAACACCAAAGCAGACAGGAGGTGGAGTGAAAAGGAAGGAGGGGCATGATGACACAGTACTCATCAAGAGACAAGACCAGGGGGCAATGAGCGGTGGCATGTAGCAGATTGTCAACATCATGACAACTCCAACCTGGCCTCCTGGTTGTGGGGTCAAGCACAGCGTGGACTGACACCCCTCTTTAGAGAAAGATAAGGCTGCAACAATCACCCCTACCACACAATCGTTACCAAAACAAGATTACTAATTGGGAAAATAGCAGTACCTTTATTTATCATGCAATTTCCTCATTGTGGGACAAACAGAAGGTTCATCTTATCTTAGTATATTATGCATTTCTCTATATTAACATCTAAATGTGCCAGGTTTGCAATTTAAACTTAAACTGCCAACCTTAAAGTGAATGTTCTTTGAATGTCTGAACCATTTGCTCTAGAAATCATATTATATGCAACATTTTTAGGGCTTTAACCCATTCAAAACATGTTAAATCGCTATGCAACAGTCCTAATTTATTATAATTCTTTCAGAAACCTGTGAACATTCAACACGGACTGCTTTTCAAGAAATCGCTTACCAAATCCGCTCTAAATCTTGTTTATACAATTACTCTAGTCCGTTTTCTTAGCCAGTCGAGTGAGGCTTGTGCAATAAAAAGACTGCTCTTAACACTACAGCACTGCCCAAATCACTATGGAGACGGACACTTTCAAAACTAGAGCAAATACAAGCGGGGAGCCAATGTTATGAAACCCGGTGGATGACTAGTAGCACTGAAATGCATCAACCAAGCCATTTGGCACTTAACCATACAATGCTCCTCTGTACACACTATAGTGGAGGGCCTATATGACAGCAGAGCCTTTCAGAGACTGGATGATTTACGTAACCTAGTCTCGGCTTCTACTTATTGCAATTTGTGTGTGAGGCATTCCTTCCACAGTGAACACACCCAGGCCAAAGAACACATTATCTCAACAGCAGCCAACAGCAAAACACTTCCAGATTACATCATTTATGACATAGCAACCATTAAAATGCAAAATTTTCCATGAGGAGTCCTTCTAGGCTGCAGAGAGGAAGCAAGCAGGCCAGCACAGCCACAGACTGTTTCATTCATTCCCGTTTTATGACCCGAGGTGTAGACCGCCTTAAAAGGTAAAAGTATAAATCCATGGAGAGAGACTCTAGGATCCATATGACAAGGCACTTTGTAGGATATGAAGAAAGGAGATCAATGCAGCCATGGCTTACCGGCAATCTGCTCCTCTGTAAGCTGGTCGGCCTGAAAAATAATACGGGGAGCAATTAGACAAAGACAGAATACAAGCTTATGTACTGTTGCTAAAAGTGGGACACAGGCAATTTAATGTACATTAAAAGCCATGCAAATATAATAGATAATAGAAGATAAATGGTTATATTCTTAACTACGATCCTCCAAGTAGTATCATTTAATATGTAGATAATAAAATGTGCACCATTTTACTCAGAAATGTCAGTCAACATGTAAAGGTATAGTAAACGTGTTTCTTTAATGCAGGTTATGACTCATTGGCAGAGCATGTCGAGTAAGACAACGCCTGGACGGCCATACACAATGAATGAATTAAAATTGGCGGTAAAGGTTGCTAGGCAGACAGAGCTAGAGCTAGGCGCTAACGCCATGAGGCCGTGCGTTTGAAAGGGCGACCAATACAGACTTGTACACTTTTGAGACGCACCATTTAATATTCAAGGCCCATTCAAACTACGACAAAAACGCATCAGGCGAAATAAACAACAAGAAGCTCGACGAATTACGATAAACAAGCCCCATGGGCGTTTCTGGGCAGTGCACCCGCACACGGCCCAGCACAGGGGGATTTGTTATAATCTTTTTACAATATTATAACACCGCAAGTGTTAAAAAATAAAAGCAACAACGATTAAATGAATAATACTAAATCAATAAAAATACAGGTCTGAGAAGACAATGTACACATTATTCGAAAATGAACATACGATAATGGCCTCCATAGATTATAAAGATATAGCGTTAAACCCAATATAACAAACTGGGTAAAGCACTGACTACAAGGACCGAGAGGTTCATTCAACGCCCAAAAGGAAGAGAAGCGATCTGCCCATGCATAATGTAGGCTCGTTCATTTGATATTAAGCAATCTGGCCCTGGATACGCCACTGGCGAGAGTTTTTGAGGGAAAACTGTCTTGATAAAATATGAGCATTTTAGGACAGTACAATCGCAAAATAGATTGACATTTATGAAGAACAGCGCTGCCTAGCAACAAGCAGCCCCCATTTTACGCTGTAGAGGGAGAAGGCTCTGCGCCTGGTGATGTCACATTGTCCCGACATTAAACTGCCCCTTTTCTGCCGGCTCCGTCTTCCTAAAACGTTTGGAGACTGTTAAGGCTATCTTCCAATGAGTAAATTTATCTCTCTTACCATTTTGATGCGGGTAGATCAGCTGGTTTAAGGTGAAATCCGAAAGAGCGGAGCAAATGTACGGAGCCCGAGGGACAAAGAGCGGCTCTGGATCAGTGATGAGGAGGCTGTGGACTGGCATATAACGGCTCACCCAATCTCCGCCTCTTACACGTATCACTCCGCCAACTTCCCTTTTCCTCCCTCACCACATTACACACAACACGCTCTTACAGTCATATATAACGACTTCATAAAACCTCCTCACATTTGTAATACACATATCTGTACTCAAATTACGTCCGGACATCCTTAATTTGAACCCGTTTACAATTTACAAAGGAACTAAACGGCAGCGCATGAATACATTCTGCTAGTCCGTGGTGCGGTACAAGACGTAGCGGAAAGAAATCGCAGCCTGTGATTGGTCCGTTCGTACCTGCAATGCGTCACTCCCATGGTCTGCGCTGCCGCTGCATCTCGTCCATAGACATCCCAGTCAGTGCCACAGACAAGCTTGTTGCACACTGTATACATATGGGCATCATCTTTGGGACACCCTGTATGATAGTTATGGCTAGTAATTACCCTAATGTCAGACTATCTTATAAAAATCAACTTTGCGTGACCATTAGGTGCACATCTGAGGAAGTGAAGGCTTTGCTGTTTGCTGCAGCTTGCTTGTTTTATTGCATTTTCTGCATTAGCATATTGATAGATATGCTTTTTCAGCTCCAAGGTTACGACTGTCTGACATAGTGCGAAGTTGTGTGCGGTCAAGCTGTAAAAGTGTGACAGTTTGTGGAGCAGGAAATGCAACGTCATGGTAGTTGTTAAAAAGATTTCAAACATTTATATCGCACTATAGGCCTATAGTATTATACAGTGTGATGTATCATGCTTAATCCAGATATATATAGAGCAATTTATGGCTGCATGTGTGCATACTTTCTCCCTATGTGCATATGATGTATCAACTGCAGAGTCTTTGCCAGGGTATAGCTAACAGATGGATTGTCAAGTCCTATTGTAGTGCTGTTAAGGGCACTCATATCTCATAGCCTGATTGCTTATGCCTGACTGATCTCCCAGTGGCCACCTGTCTCCAGCCTGGCCTTCTGGGAAAGGCCTACTAGTTTGAAATGCTCTGGAAAGGCAAGATAAATTCAATGGGGTCCAGAGAGGTCTTTTTCACTCGTCTAAACGTTTACTGTGATGAGATAGGGGATTCAGTGTGCAATTTATCACTGGTATATTTAAGAAATTGGTCTGGGCTTGTATGTTTGCTAAGAGGATGCTGCCAGCCGGTACCACGTGATACCCGGAGCAGCCTCAGAATAAACCATGCTTTTTTATCCTCTCTCTCCCTCCCTCTCTTTCTCTCTCTAACCCACCTAATCTGGTCCACATTCTTCTCATTCAAATCTGTTTTTCACCCTGCGTTTTGTCACCCTCCAGATTATGTAATGCCAAAGGTGAACACACAAAGGCATAAATCCGTCACAAGAAGGAGATAAGCCGCATTGAATTGTGAATGTATTTCTCTCACGGCTGTTTGCAAACACAAGGAAATGTCTATATTCCGATCAATATAATTCAACTGAGAATTTTCTACACCGCTGGGTTGTTTTCAGACATCTGATGGTTCCGCAGCATAATGTTTGATTGAGATTGGGGCAAAATTAGATCACTATACTTCTAATATTGTGTGGTTGGTAAAACTTGCACTGCGTAACTTTTCAGATGGAGGATATACTACCTACTTGTCTCAATGGAGGTGTTGCTTTGCCTATAATGCTCCACTGTATGGCACAATTTCTCTCCATGAAGACCACAAAGCCAAGTTACAGGTTGATCTATGGAGACACAACCCTGGTCACAGTATAAGATTGCATGTTTTTCAAAGGTACTTTAGAGCAATAAAAACATCTAAAGCAAATAAATCCATCTATGCCATACAGTTTAAGCAATAACTTCTCCATGGAGACAAGCACGTGGTGTACCCTCCACCAGAAAAGTTGCACTGTACACCTTTACCTGGATTATGATCTTGTCTAAATGACATTTGTGCTTTTGCATTTAAAATATTTATGAAATACCACATAGTGAATCATCATTGACCTTTATAATGGGGGCAGAGATAACTGTTGATAGACCTACATTTGTAGATTTTGCTTGTAATGTAATGTTGTTCAAACACCATAATACAGGAATAGCTGGTCACATCACCACAATCTATTTCAATTCAACCATTATTAACTACACTTTCACACAATGTTCTGACAAAGCACGTATTCTGTATTGTGCCCATTAAACAATACACAAAGACAGGCAGTTTAGTGGTGGGGTCATAAATATTTTACCATCAGCTTTGTTCTTGCAGCACAATTTCTATAGCACTGCTTCATCCAATATGCACCATCAGCTGTTTGCACGCTTGATGACATGACCCTAAATGCTCCTGCGGTCTCCAAGGAGATACTTGGGGTCAAAGGTCACAGCAGGTTGGCTCTAATATGGATAAGGCCGTATCAAGAAGACAGAGACATGACTTAAAGGCCTATAAAACCTGAAAGCAAATCATCTGTATGAGGTATACACAGGCTCACAAAATGAACATAGTTTGTGGTCCAATTTTATTTTATTATTTTATTATTTATTTTATTATGTTTTATTATTTTACTGTGTTACTTTTTATGTCATAGGTCTATAGTTTTGTAATATATTTGTTTGGATTATTCAAACTAACTTCCCTATAAACTTCATATCAACAGTTTGTGTTATGGTATCTGGGTGTTACTGCTCCAAATGAATGAGGGGAATTCAGTCAATTGTGGATTGGACCCCAAAGATTTGCTCAGTACAGTAAAATAAAAGTTAAAGAAAAAAATATAGAAGGGTGTCCCAAAAGGCAATATGACCATTTCTAATGATGATTCTAGTACAAATAATTAAAGTAGTTTTGGTATGGCTGATGTAAATAAGGACATGTTAGTTCATTGGAGCATTCTTTATGTTCTAAAATCCTTCTAATAAAACTCAATAAATTCAATAACTATCGATATTCACTTGGACTTAATATGACTAGAATAACCTCCTTAGACAATTCAAAGGTGCACTATGTAACTTCTGAAGGCTGCACAACCTTGTCTCCATGGATGTTGTTGTTTTGCTGGATTCTCACAGTACATTGAACATGTGTATAAAAATAAGCAGGGCAAGTTATAGATTTGACCTGAGGAGAGGCAAGTCAGCTTACAAGTAAGAGTAAGTAAGAGTAAGAATTTTTGGTAAATAAGAGTAAGAATTTTTGGCAAATAAAAACACCTGCAATGAAATAAAGTTAAACAAGTTTCATACCATACAGAAGAAAATTCTACGGAAAGCAATAACATCTCCATGGAGACAAGCAGGAAGCAAATCCTCCATCGCCATAGTACACCTTTAATTAATATTTAGATAACATGCACTTCTTCCACCATTGCTCTATAATTGAGCTACAATTTTTTGCCTTTTCTGTGATTGCTTTAGTAAACCCCTGGGATCTGCATTTTGATTTTTGCACTGGACCCTCTTCCGGTCACCAATCAATAACAAAACATCCTCAACCTACTCTCCCTTCCATGTGGTTAACTTCTGATCAGGGCAGTATAGGAAAACCAGGAAATAGCCTGGAGCCTTAAAGAGGGAAACAAAAGCAGCTAATTACACAGATGGTTAGATTAGATATACATCACGTTTCAACACTGATCTACCTGCTGCTAACATTATTAAGAGTCATTGTCATATCTTAGTTTGAATTGGTGTTTTCTGTGTCTTTGTTGGCTTCTATCTTTGGAATAAATTGTACTGCAAATTGTAAAAGCCCACTCATTTTTATTTATTCGGTCAATATGATGCAAAATGCGTCACAGATTTCTCTCACTGTGTCCTCTTGGGTTACCCTTTGAAACAAATCTATAAGTCATTCATTCTGCTGCTAGTGACTGGGTTTACCAATCATTGTATTATAATGGCACTTGCTGCTTGTTGAGGTTTTACTGACTGATACTGTATTTACCCTGCAAAAAGTAGCAATGGGTGATACGAGTGATTCTTGTTTTAATCTGATAGGCTTATTGGATTATTGATCTGATGCCAATGAGTTCTGAATTCAAATGTATTGAAATCCCAGAATAATTTTACCTTGACCTTGACATATCTTCATATCGTCATCATTTTTGCTCCAATCCAGCTTGAACTGAATACCGGTAAATGTGATAAACTAAAATAAAAACAATTTACTGATGTATTGATATTTTGGTACTGATCTGCCCATCAGAAAAATAAAATAATTCAAGTAATTCTAAAAGACTTTTGCATTGTAACCACCATGCCTTTTTTAGAATGGGATACAGTATTGTTCAGCATTTTGTCAATCCTAAACACTACAGTATAATTGCTTATACACTGACCAATTGCAATTCGTCCAAATGTTCTGTTTTGCATCTTCTATCTCTTGGTTTTGACATGTAAAATAGCTGTACTGTATTGCTTATACTTATATATACTTTCCGGTACTTATTTTCCTTGTAGCATGGCTTAAATATATCTTAATTGTGTTAAACCAATTCCATGTACAAAGTCTTCATACATTGAGATTTATTGATAAGTTATCTGGAGTAAAATCAACCAAGTCAAAAGACGTCTGATCAATACACAAGATTTTTTTTTTCAAGTATATGGTATGTTAATGACTTAACATACCATCTTATTTCTGTCAACCCAATTCATATTTGACCATAAGCCTTGACATGGCATCTGGAGTAAAACCAACGAAGCCAAACAAAGCTAATCAATCTGGTAAAATGTATTTTTGCTTGTAGGGGAATACTAGAGAGATTCTATAGAGCCAAATACAGGCTATTGAGGCAAACCGGCAATGATTTAACATGTTAATTCAGTCAATTGATAAAGCAGGGCATCTGGAGTAAAAAGTCAAATCATTATACTATTATTTTGCTTGTAGATAGCATACACTCACTTCAACATCTTACTGTAATTCTTTCAAGCCACTGCAAATATGTAACCTCAATTTCAATCCAATATAATGCACAAACAACATTCATTGCTAGGTAAATGTCAAGTGTACATGGTTACTCTTGGTTTCCTTATCAGCTCCTGTGAATATGTAACTACGCTACATAATGATGTCTTATCGGCAACAAAACCCAACCCAGAAATAAACAGCTCCTTCTCATTTCTGTACCAAAGGCCAAAGGTTACTGTGCTACAAGAAAAAAAAAAAGTCACTCTTTCATCTTCAGTAACATCCACACGCCATTGTCCTGGACA
Organism: Periophthalmus magnuspinnatus; assembly: GCF_009829125.3. Classification (NCBI taxonomy): domain Eukaryota; kingdom Metazoa; phylum Chordata; class Actinopteri; order Gobiiformes; family Gobiidae; genus Periophthalmus; species Periophthalmus magnuspinnatus. Next base: position 18,191,114 of record NC_047140.1, read on the forward strand.
CTACTCCATTTGATTGCCTCAAGCTGTGTTTTTACTGGGAGAAGAGATGGTAACATTTGGTGATAAATTGTGATGCTACATTGGTGGATTACATGAGAAGTGCTGTCCCATCTCTTCAATAATTCAAGTACATGTAAATTTATCTGCAGGTCTATTGAGTCTTTATTACTACTGCCAAGAGTATTTAAAGATTATAAGTATATATGACAAAAGCAGATGGGAGAAGTTTGTGCATGATTGATTTAGCTGAAGATTTGGCATTGTATCTATAAGAAAAAAGATGATGAAAACATTATTTCCTAGTACTTCTTTGGCATAAATACTTTTTGCATGAACCCCCCCTGCAGGTGTAGTCTTGTGAGTACAGTTTCAGTCAGATAGTTTTGAGCGCTTTTGTCACGCCCCAATTTTAGTTGAATAATCAATTGGCAGGACATGTCTTTAGTCATGAATAAAAAAATAATATAATATAATCTTAATTTGGTCCAATTTATGTATTCTACCCACCTTTCTCTAGTACTGCTTTTACAAAAACCTATGTGTTCTACTGTAAACAAAACCATTGCAGTTTTACCGGTCTCATTCAGAAACAGTAACAGAAATCAGCTTTAAAGCCTAAAATTGCATGTAATTTGTGCTTGGAGTCGTCATTAGGGGGACTTTAGTGGGTGCCAAATATGAGACGCTGTTTACCTGTGTAACTGTAGGCTGTGGACGGCATTATTTATGAATGAAGCTTTGTAAGGCACCTGCTGGTTTCGTGCCAATGGAGCAGATCCCCTTTCATGGGACAGAATAGCCATTGTCCGTGCGTCATGCCTCTATTTGTACAAAGAGAAAAGAAAAAGCCCTTTAGATTACATTATGTCAGAGTGTTGTCTAATGTACCAGGGGGCCCACAGCTGCTAGTTGTTAGACTGCCTTTTGGATGTAAGATTAGCCTGTATGCAAATCTGACAGAGGAGGAGAGGAGGAGGGCTAGTCTATGTCTATCTATTTTTTATGACGTTGCACAGGCGATTTCTGGTACTTCTGCATCGGACAGCCCCCTCTGAGAATGCTTTATTGGCAGTAATGTGTTTCCAGCAAGAGAAAAAAGAAAGAACAAAAGTCTAGGTGCATCACTGGACAAAGTTGCTCTTGTAAACGTTTTATAGTGTCGCAATAAAGGGGTAAAAGGCTAAAGTACATGAGCAGGGGGAGAAGTGAAAGTACAGATACTGCAAAAATTTCAAGTAAAGATATTTGATCAAATATATTAGATATAAAGTTGTGGTATGACAGGAATACATATTAAGATGGAGGCCACAGAATAGGGTCTTGGAGTTTATAACAGTGCTGGATCATCTGACAGCATACATAAATCAGATACTAAGATACTAATAGATACTAGATACTAAGTCAGTATCTGAACCAATTTATACATTACTGGTAACTAAGGGTGTGGTTCAAGAGAACAACAGGCTCATGACTCAAAGAGTACCAACATAGTTCTCACTTCACTTTACAACTCAGGAGGGTTCAAACTTATAATTTATAATATCAATACAATATCAGGATAAGCAGGTGTTGCAACTGGTGTCACAAAAACTAGAAATTAAATAAAAACATACCATTAGGTAGAGAGTACTTTTACGACTCCAGTTTCCAAATAGACCAAATAACTTTCACCTCCAACCTTCACCACTACTACTACTACAACTACTACTGCCACAACTACTCTGTCCAGCACTACTATTACCAGCACTTTGTCAAATATCCTGACACTATTATACTCGATGACTCCATGCAATTGCTACTACTACTACTACTTGTACTACTACTATCTCTGCTATACACTTAGGTAAATAGATTTTTTTCTTCTTAATATACACAAGTAAAATGAATCTTTTCCAAATACACTTATATATCAGTATCCTGGTTGCGTCTGCCTCTGAAACTGCCCCATGTGCATACTAGCTCTACCTGCAACGGGAAAATTATGTGTCTAAAATCACATCATGAAGCAGGAATGATTAATGGTCACAAATCGGATAAGAGGATTTGGCGTGGCTGCTATTCTCTGCCTCTTTCAATCAGGTTGTGATGAAATGGATACAGTGTTAAGCGTGCACTTAGCTTCTACCCCCCCATAGACTGCGTGCCCACCCTCAACCTGCACATGTCACATTGTTTTATTCCAGCGCGCGAGACCACTCACTGTCAACCCTGTTCATAATATTTCTAATACGAATATGTCTACTATTATTATTATACTACTGCTAAAAACTACAACTGCTACTACTACTACAAATGCTGCAGGGGACGGAAATGCTTACTGCCAACCCTCTTCATAATCCTTCTACTAATAATTCAACTATAATTATTACTACTGCTAAAAAACTACATCTGTAATTACAACAACTACTACTACTACTACTTCTTCAACTGTTACTACTACTGATACAGCTAAGTACTACCAATACAATACTACTAGGCCTTTGCAATTTACTATTAATTCTTTTCTACTGCCGCTAACACTATTGCGACAACAACTACCACCACTACTACTACTATTAATATTACTGCTGCTACTACTTCTACTACTACTGCTACTATTAGTACTACTACTACTTTTGTTTTGTAGAATAGTACAATTCTTGTGGTATTTATCTGTATGTGCAATGCGTTTCATCTGTGCTGACATAACCTTTTCTACTTACTGCTACTATATAACTACTAGGATACTACTACTACTCGTCTACTAGTGCTACTATCACTTAAAAAATAAACAATGGCTACTACTACTGTATTTCACTACTGCTGCTTATTGTTACTTTTGCTGCTACTTTTGCCAACTGTAACTTCAAGGGTGAAATTATGTTTTGGTATTGAAGCCACTGCAAAATATATGAAAACCATCAAATAATTTCTATGTGTACTTTTTACAGTTTCAACCTGCAGGTGTCAGTTTTTATTTAAGGCGACTGGAGTGTTTATTGTCTGCTAAACAACTCCCCTCCTGCCACTGCTCTCTCTGTCTATACGTCTGTCTGTCCTATCCTCGCTCGCCCCTCTCTGGCCTGCCTCCAGCTTGTCTACTGCAGTCACTGTGAGTTCAAAACACTGCATGAAACACTAGAGAGTCAAAGTCTTGCTGATGCCATAGGAGGTACTGCAAAACCCTCCCTCACCTACAAACTGATTTAATCTTCAAAAGCAGTTTCACTTTTTCACTTTTATGGCCGAGTATCTATTTATCAACAAATGAGCTCAATTTGAAGTAGGTTTCCAGAAGTTTCCTCTCTGGCAGGTTGTGAAGTATAGTATGCGGTGTCATTTTACTCCCAGTCACTCTCTCAGAATTTGACACCATGCTGGCTGACAGCGCAGGGCTGCAAAATATTTAAAATTGCATAGTAAATTCATCATCATATAAATACATTAATATATAAATGATGGGTAATAAAATGCCGTGGATTATGTTATGCTGTGGGCAATTAATTAGCGCCCTACATACGAAACATGAATATTCTAACCATATTAAAGATGCGGCGATTCATTCATTTATTTTATTTTATTTGAGCAATGCTCAAACGGAGTAGGCAGAAGCAAGCCCCCCATTTTTTAAACTTATTTAAATATCATTGACTTTTTTTTACAGAGACAATAAGTTATCATTAAACTAGTCATGTCGTTTTTCAGTTTCTCTGGTTACCTTGCCCAAAAGCTGGTACAGTTCCTTTCTACTGCATGAGATAGTAGATAAAATAGTAGTATCATCTGCAAATAGAACCAATTTAACTAATTGGTTTTTAATTTATATACAAGAAAAACAATACTGGTCCCAACACCGATCCCTGAGGGATATGTTTTAATGATCAATTGTATCAAAGGCTTTTTTGAAGTCTATGAAAATTGCAATGGAATATTATTATTGTTAATTTTCCAGATTGCAGAAAGCTTCTTCTATGAGATTTTTCCTTAGGCCATATTTTTATACAATATATACATTTTTCAGTGTACTTGTTTATACATTTTTCAGTGTACTTGTAGAAAACTGAGATTGCAGAGAAACTGGCTTGTAATTGGCAAACTGTCTCTGTTTTTGTAAACTGGTATGACTTTTGCAGTTTTTTGGGGAATTTTCCAGTTTGAAAAAATAGATTATATATGTAGTTAATTGGTTTCACAATTTCGAGGATTACATTTTTGATTAAAGCCATAAACAATTCATCGCAATATGTAGATGTTGAATATTAAAAACCCCCCCAAAAAAACAAACCTATGAATATGTTTTTTTTTGTTTTTGAAATTGCTGACAATGTTTTAAATTTCCTTTTTGGCAACTGGTTTGAGAAAGAAGGAATTTGTCTGCTGAGTGCTCGGTAGTTTGCATAGAGGTGACGAGGCTTTGATTGAATTTTCCCAGCCCATTCATCCAAGGCATACTGTTATTTTTTGTATTACTATAATATTTGGCAAAGTGAAATGAGCAGGGTTGTGAATATGAACAAAAACTATCATAGGCCCTGTCCACATTAACTTATTGTCAATAATTTCCCAATTTTGGCTTTGTAAACTTAGCTTTAAAGCAGCCATTGATTAATTTAAGATGATTCCCTTGTAAATGGTTGTGGTTACATTAGCTTGCTTTTGCAGTGAAGAAACTGGCAACAAGTGATGTTATCTTAGGACACAGCATTAAGCTATACATTACATTTAAAAAAAAATCTTGGTAGGTTTATGGCTGTTGGTTTTAAATAAATCTATACTGAAGTCACCACAGATCACAAGGTCTTTATGAGAAATGATACTTACCGCCACTTGCTGTTATTGCTTTGCCAGGAATGTACCACAGTATAAAACTGAAAATGAAACTGATAATGGACATTACTTGTATTGGCATTAAGACAACATACCAACCTGAACCAATCTACTCTACACTAGGCCAATTAAACCTATATAATATAATGCTATGATCAAATTATTTTAGATGCATTTTGTGTTAAAGGTGTACTATGTAGCTTTTCTTGTGTGCTATCTGGCTTCTGCTTCTATGGAGATATTTCTGGAGGTTTTGTCTGGAATGTTTCACAATAGCTTGTAGTATTAAACCCATCTTCCATTAATTAAACTTTAATTTATTATTATTATTATTATTATTATTATTTTGCTGCAGAATACCTCAAAAAGCATGCATTCTAACTGTGACTGGGATCACCTCTGCACAGATCTGACCTTTACCTGGCTTGATGGTGCCACCTGTTTGTCTACAAGAAGACTGATCTAAGTTTAATGCCATATTGTGGAACACTCGAGTCCAAGCAATAACATCTCCACCAGAAAAGTTACATATTGTACCTTTTCCCGTAGAGAGTTTCATACCCACTATACAGAAGTAGGAAACAATAGCACAATGTGAGCAGCTCTCCCGGTTCAGTGTCGTCCTGTCCCGTCCTTGACCCTTCCCTGTTGGTCCAGGTCGGTGTCTGCAGTGGCGGGACGTGCACGCGGCTGGCCTGGTCCTCCCCTCTGCACCTCTGCACCTCTGCTCCCTCCCCTCCCGGATGATCTAATGCTGCAGGCGGGTTGGGGTAGGCAGGGAGGCAGGGGCAGCGCCGGGCTCTGCGTGTGGCTCTTAGCGAGACTCGTGCTCCCCATAAGCAAATGTGATTTATCTGCCTCCAGTGCAAGCCTGAACTGCGACCCCTGGCGGCTGTAAATGAGACTGCACGGAAAACCTGCCGCGTCATCATAGTGAGCTGAATGGATAAACTATTCAGTGAGGGCTACAGTCACATTTTGATCACTGCAATGGAGGCAATATGGTGATAAGTTTTCATGACACATACATTTCCTCTGATCTCTTGATAATAGGAGCCAGTTAAATTGGTGGTCCCACAGTTATATTGGTCTAGCTTCTTACATGAAACTCATACCCTATACTGTACTGTATTTGTTTAATTTATATAGACCAGGTTGTAAATATAAAGGTAGGGGTCGGGGGACACATTTCTATTAAAACACATAAACAGAATCACAAACCTAAATCATATTTTTCTTCAAAATAATAATTAATAATATTAACTAACTAACAAACAAACAATTTATAGCCAGTTGTATAATTAGATTTATTACATAAAATCCAATGGAACACAATGAAAAATACCACTTTTATTGAAATTACATATTTACAAATAACAATTGACATGACAGCACAAATACTGAATGACTTTGGGGTTACAGTCAAATTGCCCAAAAACAAGAACCATAAAATAAACAATTACTTATATAAGGAGCTGGACTATATTATTTTGAATTTGTATTGTAATTGTAATTTTTTTCTTGCCACATTAGTTTGCCCTTTTTGTGTAATTGTTCTTGTGAACACCAACTACTTATTCACCTCAACTGTTTACATGACATTTCAATATCTGATAACTCCAGAAATCAGATAATGATCTGATTTCTGGTGTGCATACGTACATAGCCAGCACACAATTGAAACTAAGATTTTCTGTGCAGTTATCTTATTGTATAACCTCTCATTGCTTTAGTCAAATAGCCATGCATTATTTTACACCCGAGTATATAGTATATACGCTTATTTCAGTCATGGTTTGTACGGGGTATAATAGTGAGTACAGTGACAAAGGTTGTAGTGCTTTAGTTGTTTATTCGATTAATCAGATGATGGCGTCTTAGTCAACCAAAATTTGTATTAGTCGCTTAATCATGTTATACAGACTGAAGGATTTATATGGAGCAGAAAAGAGAACTTAGTGAGTGAGGTATTTATATGTTAAAAGGCTGATTAAAAGTTTAATCCGTCTTTATATAAATACATTGTTTCCTAGTACTTTCTTTCTGCATAAATAGTTGATTTTTTTTTACTTTCATGCAGGTATAGTCTGAGTCTGAATGCAGACTGGGACAGATACACAGAGATACTTAATCCCTCCCCTTTTAATCGATCGGCAGGACACCTTTAGTCGACTAAAAATGTCTTTAGTTGACTACAGCCCTTATAGTGACCTGTCTGGTTTATACAGTGTGTAATAGTGAGTATGGGGCAGCGCTGACACCACAGATCTCTGTAAAATGCTAACAGGGCTACAGACTTTTGGCCTGGGATCAGCTGGACTCTAAACACACTGCAGAGGTTTACATTGCATCCACATCTGCGGCCAAGAGGTTGTCACAAAACGCTAGGTCAGTCTCCCGCTGCAAACTGTTGTCTTGGCAAAAACATGAAACTACAGTCGTGGCAGCTCCATCGCTCAGTATTAAGGTGAAAAATAATTAACCTCAGAATGAACTCAGGTTTAATAGGCTGCATTCAAGTGATGCATAACTTTCTCAAGAGCCAATAGTTCAACATTGAGGTGGAAAACAGGTCATGATTCAATGGTAGAATTTGGTCTTTTAAAACTGGGGCATTTGACATTTTTTCATGTGAAAGAGTACTTTCCCCCAGATATTATATTGTAAAGCACAACTTTTTGAAGTTAGAAGGTTGCATGGAATAAATTATCCCATAATTCAGTGTTATGTTTTTGGATGAGCAATGATGGTCCACCGTGTTTTGCTTCAACAACTGAAAAAGCTGTTCTAAAGCTATCCACAAAACAAAAACTGCGATAAAGATTATTTAAAGAGGGGTATTATGTAAAACCGACCTTGTGAGGTTTTCTACCATGTTATGACATTGTTCCTTAATCAAAAACATGCTTAAAAAGTTTTATATGTCATCCATGCATGCACCCTCCTTACTGTTAGCAGTACGTCCTAAGAATCACCCCACAAGCCTACGTCACCCATGCTGCCACGTGTCAATTTTCTATAAATATTCAAAAGAAGAATACAAAACAATACACTAATTTGATAAACCTGATGTACTGTGCAGTAGTTTCATTAGTGGGATGCACACTGATTATGTTGTGATGGCGCTCTGAAGGGGGAATCACTTAACACAGAGAGCAAAGGAAGGGGAGAAAATGAAACTGAAACTTAGTAAACATTTTGATGTTTTCTGCGAATATAGCATTTTCAAAATGGTAAAGGTAACATGATGATATAAATATGTTATGTGCTAGCAATTAATACCCCATAGAAGTGTCTCTATAAGAATGTGTTGATGAAATACTTCAAGTCATATAAGATAATTAAGGCAAAATTGTAGACATCATCCCTGACAAAAAAAGTAACGTAAGTGAATTTTCTGTTTGGTTATTTCTCATAGTTATATAGCTCTGCTCTCCATCTGAAAAATCTGAATATGAACATCATGAACAAAACATATTAGCTGTTAAAGTACAAATAATATTTTCTTCTTTTCATGGTTATAAAAAAAGTGCTGGGACCTAAATGGAGATCAAATGTCCTGCCCATTTTGAAGTACATTTTCCATTGATTTTCCCTTAGACATTTTGACTTTGGAGGCTGACCAATTATGTGGTAACTATTGTTTATTACACGGTCGTGAAAAAAAACCCAAAAAAACATTCAAAACTTAAAATTCTGTAAAATGTTTTATAAGCTTTGATTGATTGATATCACATTTATTTATTCATTTATTTATTTTTGGAAAGTCTAAGGGAAAAAGTATGGAACTGAAATGTGCTTCTGAGACCAAGTGGTAGGCATTCACTGCAGATCTCCATATGCCAGTGCATTGAAGTGCATGTGTCATCTCCTCACGTCGTTCATATAAGTCATGTGGTTCATTCTCTGTCGTGGGATGATGTTGTCGATGAGGCGTGGGCTGCAGTGCCGGAGGTAACGTAAAGAGGGGTCTTCGTAGTTAAATGGAGGAGGTTTGTAGTCATGTAGGTACTCTGGGATCATGTGTGGCAGGCTGTGGACAGAGGAAGAGAGAAAGGGAGGAAGAGGAGAAAGAGGGGTAAATGGAGAAAAGAGAGAGGGAATGAGAAATAAATATGAGGAGGTAGAGAGGAGGGAGAAATGAGAGACAAAGAAAGAAGAAAGAAAAAAGAATGAGAGAGAGAGAAGACTTATTAATAAACTATAGTAAAAAAACATTTGCACCACAATCACCAGAGTATATAATAGTACTGAAAATCAGTATGCAGGTAAGTTACATAAATGTAGATAAATATTTTACTAATCCCCAAAAAGGGAAATTAATTCAATTAATCTTCCCACAGTATGTAATGCAAAGTTAATAGCATAGCATACAATTTTTAGACAAATCTGTTTAGCAATCAAGATGGTCATTGGTTCTAAAACTTTTCATACCGAGTACAACCTAAGAAAAATAAAATAAAATAGCATAAAAACTGTTATTGACACAATTTTGTGAATAAAATGTGAAATTATGTAATACATCTAGCGCTTTCTCTTAGTATAAATGATTAACTAGGACACATGTGTTACTACAAGAACTAATGTAAAACATCCCTGAACATTCAGTGACTTTCTTGCTGTGCGTCGTGTCGTCTGTAAATCTACAAGCAGCAGTGAGCTCCGGACTGTCAAATGCTCTGTGCCTCATGAATATTCAAATAACTCAAGTGCTTTGAGAGCTGAGACAAATCTGGGGCTAAATCTGATTCAAAATACAACCATCAGAAAATGACTACAGACTGTTGTGCTGCTCATGTAAGTCTGAATAAATTGTACATAATTGCAGTAATTCTCAGTGGAAAATCTGCTATGCTCTCCTCTAATAAGGGATATAGCACAGTAAGAGCTGGATGTAAATATATTTGCAAAGGAGAAGTAATCCAGAATCTCCACTTGATAATTTTTTTAATGAGTTTTGCACAACATACATTCTTGTAACATGGCCCATATAGTCCATGCATAGATATCGTGTATGAATAAAATACACCTTTTTAGAGTGATAAGTGTGGCCTGTTAAATGGTGCACCATGTAGTTTCTCATGAAATAGTAAAAAATCTAAACAGTATACAGGACTAGTGCGAGCTAAAGGGTTTTAGCTTTATGTGCCCTGCCTAACTGCCAGCTGCTTATCTCCATTTTTTAAGATACTGCATTAGGTCAGTGTTTCCCAATCAGGGGTGTAAAGACGCCTAGGGGTCCGTGAGAACTTACTAGGGGGTACTTGGAATGGTTTCAGATTTTAAAAGAAGGTAAATTAAATGGTATTTGAACAGCAATGTTCTTTGTAGTCAATTTTACATATGTAACAATAATTTATCAAGATTCTAAACATCAATATCATTAACACAAGAAAGAAAAAAAAAACTTGGATTGTGAGACAAATCTTAGCAAGTACTCAAGACAAAAAAGGTTGTGAACTACTGCATCTATCTTGCATAAATGCAAGATAGATGCGAGATAGATAAGTTGAATGTCCATATAGTGGAATTTTCCAGGCAAAGCATTAACAGCCCATGGGAAAAGTTACATATTGCATCTTTAAAATAACCTGTTTAGTTTGCCTAAAGGCTAAATACAGTGTGCCACAAACTAACATGGGAAAGTACTGTTTTCAAATAGCACTGCATATTAAACACTTGTGTAACAATTGTTTTCTCATCAATATTATTTTAAATTCCCACCTCAATTTTCAGCATCCTGAGGTACAATTCATGACTAAACCATAACTTTGCACATTAACAGCCAAAGCATAAACCCATTTTCAAGCAACAGAATGAATGCACCATCTCCCACTGATATTGTGATATTGTAAAGATGTAATAAACCCCCCATCATATCTGATACATGAAGGATTATACATGAAATGATAATCCAGGCATCTCATCTGTTTTGCTCATGACAACAACCTCCGAACCTCTCCTTTTGCTTACTCAATCTAATCTAACAACATAATCCCTCTATGCAGGCCATTATATCCATAGGGTCCACAGCAGCGGGACAGAGAGGAGAAAGCAGGCCAGTCATCAAGGGGATTAAGCCTCTGTCCCACTAACACCTGGTCGAAATGCCAAACATCTGTACACACACCGCAACACACGCATTCACTCTATGCATTTACGAGCACATTAACATATACAAAGCAACAAATATAATATCAACATGGATTAGAATGGCTTCCAATCAGAATCTGGATTTGACTAGTTGTGAGAAATTTTGATTGAATTTATGTAAAGGCACTGTACCAACCTTTACTGTTTTAAAATGTGAACTAGTCATTCCTCACTTACCTTATGCATTCAAAGCATCCTAATTATTCACTGCAATGAGTTCATAAGTGCTTCTCACAACTTTCAGAGGCCAGAGCAGAGTTTTGCAGTGATGGTAAAGCTAACAAAAACTACCACACCAATGAGCTCTTCCTGATTATTGGACAATACTCTATAGAATCAGACAGTACACAGCTGACTTATTTTGACCTCAAGAGCTGCTTACGAAATTTATCTGTATATTTTTTTATATCTATATCAAGATAAATTTTGCTCAAATACAGATGCAGGACCTTTTTTATTTTAATTTTATAACCCCAACAGACCAAAGAATTAGCTTAAAATATTAAAAACAACCACAAAACTTGATCACAAGTATAATAATCAAGGTCTAATATGTTAATAAATCTAAACCATTCAAAACTAGTAAATCAATTTAAGTCTACTATAATTTTTTTGTACTGTACATATATACTTAATGCTCTTGAAGGGATTCCCATTCATCCAGGTCCTAGGTTAGGTGGTTACGATACACATTATGTCATACATTTGTGTATGAGTAAATACAATTCCCATCCCCTCTCCATTGTTTATTTGTGTGTGTTGCATGACATATGCTCCTCATATTCAGCTAATGTGAATGAGTTTAGCCACAATTCTTTTATTTACATTACATTTTTTAATTGTTTTTTTAATTGTTTTTTATTTTTATTGTTGAATTTGGGTCAGGTAGAATTACTCGTATTACTCTAAATATTATGACTTGATGATCTACATAACAAATTTAAAATTTAAATTCAGATCAAACAGTGCACACTCTAAACATGTCCAGGGGCATGAAATGAGAGAACACTGTAATCTGAGCATAATATGTACTGGTTATTAGGTTTTATACATAATAAGAGCACATTCAAATGGAATTGTTTGTTGTTTGAAGAAGAATACATAATTTTAAAATCCATTAAAATCTGCAAATTACGACCACTCAAATTACAATTTCCAGTTTATTACAATAAATAATATATTTTAAAAAGTGCATTTAAAATTGAGATTGTTTCTTTTGCATGTGTAGTCATTACAGATATAGATATGCCTTTTTGCAGTTTGTGTGTATTACTCAATCCCGTTTCATAACTAGGACCAAAGCAGCTGTAGGAAGAGTTTTTGTTTAATATAGTTTAAGAGTGGGCAGATCATCCTCCAAGAAGAAGCTGAAGACTGGAGACAAAAGCTGCTGAAGGTACTGGCGAAAGGGTTTAAATGAACCACTGTCTCTGGACTAATGTTGTCAAAAGTTGGTTTCCACATAATAATTAATACTAAATCCATAATCAAAACTGGATACCCATTTAAGCAAGTATTGACAGTGAGGAAATTACACTTATAGGACAAAGTTGGACATTTTCTGAAGAGTTTTATTAGAACTAGTAAAAAAGAAACATTACGTTATTATTGTGTCACTTATCGTATTGAAATAGGTATAAAATCTTTCCTTTAGCATCAAAATTAAGTTTTAAATTGAGTTGTTACACATTCTTATCTTATAGACTATTCAAGCTTTTTAGAATATATGAAATACCTTTGTCTTGGTATTAAGTTGAAATATTGTCTTGGAGATACAATAAAGCCTTAGCTGACAGAAAAGTGTATACATAATGTCAGCGGAGGGTACTAGGACAGAAAGGGAAACTTGAAAAAGGCAAGGTAAAAACAAAGGCGGCTATTGTGAAAAAATCCATGTGGTTCATGAATTACAATGTGCAAAGGTATTGTGTTTAGAGTAATTATCTGATTTTAGGTAGTAAACTGTCAGTAATAGCACACGTCTATAATATGTAGTTGTATTGTGTGGTTACTTACTCTCCAGTGACTTTCTTCCTCTTGGAGTAGCAGCAGTAAACGAGCAGGGCCAGAAAAAGCAGCAGAAGAGGGATCCCCAGCCCCAAAACCAGCCCCAAAATCAGGTTCAGGTTTGAGTCAATGGACCTTTCTTCACCTGTAAACAATAATATTCAATTAGGATGCATTCACATTTGCTGATTTACCACAACAAAATGTGAAACTGAGAACATGGTCTTAGAAAAGATAAGTTCTTCATAAATGGAAGACAGCTTTGGACTGGAAGATTATTATAAGGGTATGTTCACACTTGCTCCAATTTTTTGGTTTTACCCCAGTTTAGTCCTGATGTAGACTTGGTTTGGTCCTTAGTTAGTCCTGATTAAGACCCAATGTAGTCCAGGTTTAGTCCCAGTTTAGTTTCGGTTTTGATGTGGTTTATATGGTATTATATGGTTGTATATAAGCGTGCACACAGGGTGGAAAATAATGCTAGTAAGATTGTTTTGGTTTTTTTTAAAAATACTGTGTGATTGAAAGCCAAACTGCAATAAATCACATTTATTTTTAATCAACTCAATTTAAATCTTTATTTAAAGATCACACATGGAAAAACATGTACCCAAAATAAACATTTAAAATGAACCTTACACCTGATCAAAATAAAAGTACAAGAATAACATAACTGATACCGTCACTAGTCATACCGATTATGTAACACATGAAAGAAAATGCCACCTGACTGGTACTATTGATTGAGTTACACACGTCATTGTTTAATCAAATTGCTCAGCAGCCCACTCTATGTCCAAACCGTTGCTGGACGCGTCCGCCCCGTCAGCCGCCACCCAGAAGATGAAATGGAAGTCACTTTTTTTTTTCACAGTTCTGCTCATCTTGAGCTTAAGATCTCAAACAAATGCTTCATTGTCGGGACCAGAAACAAATGAGCTGATAATATCAGAAACATAGTCATAGTTGAAGGTTAGGGCAAAAAGACCCATAACAATACAAATAAAGATTTAAGGGGAAGAAAGCGACAACAAGTGTTTGAACCATTTGCCTAAATATTGATCTCAGTGTAACTGAAAGGTTAAGAAAATTCTCACACTCCCGGGAGTTTTCTTACCCTTTCAGACCAACTGCTCCGACACACCTGTCGCTCAGTCAGGTGTGCAGAGTCTACACAGAAAATGGTCTCAGTGTAACACAATGCCAAGTCCTCCATATACAATGTAATATAGACTTAAATGAACAGTGGACAATACTTGTACTCACCCATTACAATGCACTCCTGGTTTTCCTCCACATCAGCCTCCCCGTGACAGATACATCTATACCCTCCGTATGTGTTTTTGCAGACAGCAGGCTCTTTACAAACTGCAATATCATTTGCACATTCGTCTAGGTCTGAAAGGGGAAAAAAGGCATTTTTTAAAAATCATATACTTTTCCCCAAATATATCCATCCATCAATAATTTGTAATTATGAAAACCTAATAAGTAACTTTTAAAATTAATATTGCTCAGTGTACCAGCATATACTCAATTACAGGTATTTTTATTGCTCAAAAATACTTTTCATTCAAAAACATGCATGGCATATGAGTGTCCTTGGTTGTTTGTAAATCTGACTTGTAACCTGGCCTGCTGGTGTCACCTGCTTGTTTCCATGGAGGTAGATTTAATGTTCTGTAATGCCATACTGTGGAACATACCCGGCAAAGCAATTACATCTTCATGGAGACAAACAGGAGAAAGACACACAAGAAAAGCTACACATTGTACCTTTAATATATGTTTTATTTATGTATTTTATTTACATTTTCAAGTAGTGTTCAGTTTAGAATAAAAATATATAAAACCTTATCTAGCTACAATGTCTATTGATGTCTACTTACATAAATAAAATCTAGTAACACTTGGCTGGTGAGTGGTATATTCAAGTCCTCTTACAAAATAAAAATAATACCACTCCTTTGCAGAGCTTACCTTCAACATTGACTGACTGGATCTTGTATTCGCTGCTGGCCCGCGACATGTAATCTTGTATGTACCAGTGTGGAGTATCACTGGAGACATTCACACGGTACTCACTCGGGTTGACCTCACTCGCATTGTAAAACTTGTTTTTAAAACCAGTAGACCAAAGATTCTCCAGCTGAAGAAAAGGAAGATATAATAATGTTAATATTTTGTTATCTAAGGCTGAAGAACTGAAATTATATAGAAATTCCAATTTGAACTCAATACAATTTTAATTAGCTTATGATGTGGCATAATATGGGTAAAAGCTCATACTAGTGAAGAGCCTATACCTGATTTGAATGTATTCTTATCTAGATAAGTACTCTTGTGTGATACATTATATAGAAACCAACTGTCTGATACTATCACAGACACTTGATTCTTTGTCATGGTGCAATATCACGGCAGCAGAAAATACTAAGTGGGGGGGGCTAAAAATTCAAACTAAAACATGTTCCTGACTGATGATTTGAAATCAGTTACAGGCCTTTTAATATATCTCCAAATTAGTGCAAATTAAATGAACAGATGATAAATACTCATCCATAAAAATACTATGCATCTTTTATTTATTTACCAATAAGCCAATGTAGTCATTACCGTGACAGTGACAGGCCTACCCCAGACAACCCAAACAATAACTGCCTAAATATTTAAGTAAATATCCTGTTGCTATTAGATAAAGCAGAAACATAAACCTGCTACCTCTGCACCTTAGACCTCTAGATAAATGTTTTAAAGGCATATGATTCTTTAGTTGAATTAGCAACTTCACTCTTCTATAAACAACAAAACAAAAAATATCTGCATCAATATCTACCAGAAAAATCACAATTAGAGTTTTAAAAAACCTGTGTGAGTCCACTGTTCTGCTGCCAGCCCACCGACACTTTGAAAACATTTGATCCTAAAAACAGAACAATATCATGTTACTGTAAAGAAAAGATAAAGAATAAAAAGTATTTTATATTTTTTATGAACTGTCTAACCTGGAGGATTGGCAGAGTCGCCTAAAGGAAAGACACATAGGAAAGTCATTACTGAGTAAGTGATTATACAGTGTAACTTTTCTGAACAAAAATGAGTCTATATTATGACCAATCAGAAAGATGAAGGTAGCTTTTCAACAGCATTTGATACATTGAATAATGCAATTGGACATAAACACAATAATGCATTTAAGATATTCTTCTCAATACAAACATCTGTACAGTTTACTGTTGAGTAAATTCATCTTGCACAACTTATATATAGTGCCCGCTAGTGGTATCGCACGTGCTTAGTAATAGATTATTCTAAATGGTAAAGAGTGATCAGTATTTAAGTAGTATTGAAGTATTTAAAATGACAGTCAATTAAATATTACTATATCTATTTATTTGATCAACTTTTTTGATTAGCGGTATTTTTGTAGAAAAAAGCAAAAAAAATAAAAACATGCAACACATATTTAAAATGTAAAATCCAGGCTTTATGGTGCCTGGATTACATATTGGGTGAATGTGTTTTGACTTCATTATTTTTAAATTGTTTTATTGTAATAAATTTTACCCACCACATCCGTCATTGTGGTTGCTGTCTTTGTATCTGCAGACACATTCGACAGAGCCAGGCGTGTTCTTACACTCATACTTTGCATTGGGGCAAGTCTTAAGATCCACACACTCGTTTATGTCTGAAATACAAAAACACAGACACATTTAGATGCACAGAATTGCATTTTAATGCAATATTCTGAATCTTAAAGAAGGGGTATTTTACGACCTGTGCAGGTCTTGCCATCTCCAGTGTATCCAGGTTTACAGGTGCAGGTGTAGTTGGACTTTAAACTTTTACAGGTGGCGTCTTTGTGGCAGGGGAAGGGATAAGGTGCCTCACAGAAGTCTAAATACACAAAAAACGTTAATTCATAATAATTAATGTGAATAGAGACAGAATATGAAATATTAGATTAGATTTTAAAAACAACAGAGATGGTAACTGTGTATTATATTATATGTAAACATTCAAGTAGGAGTAAAAAGGTTGTCCAACTCAAACAAGTTGAGATAACAAAGGTATTCATGGCAAAATTAATCAAACTAAAATAACTACACTTTATTTAGCCTTAATGTCCACTGTAAACAAAATAAATAAAATACGTTTCTCTTTACAGAAAAAAAACAACTGTTAACCCTGTAGTTTCATACCCCTACAAACATGTTGAAATTAATCGGATTTTTGTATTAGTTTAACAATTGTTTACAATGGGCACTCTGAACTGAATTTTACTTTTTAAATATATATTGCAAATCTAATCACAATTGCTATAGTTGTCAGAAAATTCGCATTTTTTTAAATTTTTTTTTCCATAATCTTGTAGCCCTACTTTGGACATATAAAGCTCTCCATGTATAATTTATTCATTCTCACTATGATCTTCTACACAGTATCTTAATGTGACACACCTTGTTCAAAGCACTTGTATCCCTCTTTTCCATTGGCTATAGTTTTTTCGGGACACGGCCCACAGCTGAACTCTCCGGGCTGATCGAGGGGTGCACAAGTCACCCCTGGGTAACAGGGCAGCCCGTTACACACGTTTGTGCGCTTTTCACAGAACTGTCCTCCAAATCCTTTATGGCATAAACAGCTCACCAACTAAGGACAAAGAAAAATCATGTTTTAAAATATATATTTGAAAAACCGTGTACAAACACAAATATGGAACTGTTGATGTTTGTTATTTGACGATTGTCAAAAATGTTGATACCCAGGTATTAAACAATAATAACACAAGTTTTTGAAACTAGAAATGTATATGAACAAGTAATGTTCATATACGGTATTAAAATTCTCAGTATTGTGACAACACTAAATGACATTATTCACTAGCTCAGGGGTGTTCATTACGTCGATCGCGATCTACCAGTCGATCGCGAAGGCATTTTGAGTAGATCACGTCCCGTCATCCATCCAGTCACATGACTAATATACAGGACAACCAGTCAGATTACACCTGACCCTAGGTCACATCATGGGCGCTGCACACGGATAAACAAGCGCGAGTTAGTTTAACCCTATAGCGTCGGATCCTATCGTCGCAGATAGAGCGCGGTTGCGGACTTTCCAGCAGCGTAACTCCGCAACCAGTCATGCTCTCATGTAAATTCAAACGGCGTCTCAAAGCGGAGACATGGGGCTATCTAAATATTTTACCCTCATTACTGTAATCTGCCTCTGTTGTCCCTCGAAGGTGACGAATGAGAGCGCGGGGGCTGCGGGGATTTTCCCAGTCATTTATTCGATGCGTCAAAGAAAAAATATGGATGGATGTGTAAAATAGAAGTAGTTGTGTGAAAAAATGCAGTAAATTCTGATACTTTGTTTAACATGATTTTTATGGCTATAAAAAAAGACAAAACCGTAATCAACATGATTAGCTCTGTTATCGCTTTCAAACGAAAAATGCAATTTTACTCCTGGCTGGCTGTCAGAAGCTACTGCCCGAACTATGCATCCCTCAATGATTCCATTCAGTGCAAGTCATCAGAGCAGTAATCATCATTCAAGTAATTATGAACATGTAGGAAGTTCAATTGTGTTGTGCAGTATTATTTCGTGACGTTGTACAAGCTACATCAAAATGCACTGTACATGTAAGAATTCATAATACATTTACAAATAAATATATGTTTAACATGTTTGTATTAGGTGGTAGATCTTTCAGACACGATCATTTTAAAAGTAGCTCACATACTGAAAAAGTCTGAGCACCCCTGCACTAGCTCATACCCCGACCAATCAATGTATTCACACACCTGGAACTTGCCCAGCAGCTGGCTCTGTGAGGGAGTGTTGAACTGGCAGGTCCCTCCGTTCACACAGTTGCACAGTTTGATGGTGGGCACAAACAGAGTGCTGGAGGTCGAGTCACTGATTTTCAGCTGGATCTGAACAGGGCTGGTGCTGAGGGGGGTCCAAGACAACACGCCGTCCCCTAGAGATATAATATATGGCTCAACAAAATGTCTAAATATGAGCCCTCTATATTTAAACTATATACAGTTGAAACCAGAAGTTTACATGCACTATATAAAAAGACACATGCTTTTTTTGTCACTGTCTGACATGAAATCAGATTAACCTTTTTCTGTTTTAGATTAATTAGGATTACCAAAATTATTTCTATTATAAGCGAATGTGTCTTTTTATATAGTTTACGGAAACTTCTAGTTAAAGGCCAATTGTGTTCATTAGGTCTTCTGGTATAAGATTACTATAGTTTCTTATGGAAAGACTTCTGTTTACCTGATGTAGCTGTGGCATGTCTAATCAGCTGATTTTAAGTGCATATGACAGGCTAGACTATTAATTTTATTTAAACATAGTTAACATTAGTCTATTTAAGACTTAAAAAAATATTCTTTAAAATTTTACTCCCTGGTTAGACATGAGCAACAGATATGACAAGCGTAAAGGAAATTAAATAACTGGTTAACTTCCACGTAAATTTGTCCTGTATTCTGTTGGAAGTTTCATTGTTGATGACATTTTTTAGAACTCATCGCTTCTTTCTATATTTTAGTACTTTTTGTATAAGCTTTTTCACAAGTTGCTACTTAACTGATGTAAACTATGATGAATATTTACCACAGGTACTATCCTACCAAACCAAGTCTTAATTAGAAAACATGACCATCTTTCATATGAAGATTTTGGAGGCGTCTTCCAACTTGGACAAGTAGGACAACAGCACTACTTGCTGTCTGACTTCTTCAGTTCTGAATCCGAGGTGTGAGAAAGTTGGATATGCCCCCTCATCCCTGTTTACAGTTTGGTAGGCGTGTAGAATATGAGATGTACCAGCTTTAAATGTATCTGTATTTGAATGCTTTTACTGGCCTCACCTGCTAGACTGACACGCAGAGGTCTGGGGTACAACAGAGAGACGGAGATCGCGTCTCCGTTTGAGTCCCGGGCCAAGAGTTGAACCTTTACTGTGGAGTTCACTGTGGCCAAGATCTCTAGAGGCTCTGTCACTATGGGAGGCATGTTTCCTGTGATAGAACATACAAGGATTAGATACAACTGTAAATAGATTTGTGGTGGCCAACTCCAGTAAATAATATATATTCAGAAGTAAAAATGGTGAAGATTTCACTTATATAGACAGATTGAGTTTGTAAGTTTGCCATTTGTGAGTTGGGATGCTTTATGTGGACCTCTATCAAATGTGGCTGATTGTTAGTATTGCAGTAAAAATGCATTATAATCAGTGATCTCATTTAGATTTTATGAAAGGCATGTTTCATGGCCCACAATGGCACAATTACAATGACGCCAAACCAGGATCAAAGCAAGACAAGTGTAAATGAAGCATATGCAAGTTGGGCAAATTCCTCAACACATTTGGTAGTGAGGTAGTGGTAGTGTAGCAGAAGAAAAATATAAAATCTGTCAAATGGAGAAAACATTGTGGAGTGAAGACGTTTCGCTGCTCATCCAAGTCGCCTCTTCAGTTTTGGTCAGATTACTGGTGGGCACTGCCTTATATCTATCTGAGGGAAGGAGCTAGCTACAGTGAAACTCAAAACACCTATTGTTTACAGTTTCTATTTGTAGGCTAGGTCTATTGTGTCTACTGTGCTACCCTGTGCACTGTGCCTGACTCTTGCTTAGCATAGTCATTCAAGCCCCTAATGAGTGATTTCATATCTTGGCTAGCACTATTGTTTTCTTTGTTTTGCTTTGGGTCTGAGGATGGGGTTATAGACAGGGGACAGATGATGTCTGAGGCTCCCATTCCTGTTCAAGGAAGGATTGTCTTTCCTAACAAAAATTGCTTTTTTTTTTACTCTTCTCTTTTTTTCTCTTCTCTATTCTTTAACTTCTTCTTCTTTTTCTTAACTCCTATTTCTTTTCTTTGGCTAATATCTGTATCTCACTGCACTTCACTATCTTTAAAGGAGTGGTTAGTGGCTGGGTGTTTTGAGTTTCAGTGTAGTCAGCTCAGGTAGATATAAGGCAGCGTCCACCAGTAATCTGACCAGAACTGAAGTAGTGGCTTGGATGCGCAGCAAAACATCTTCACGGCAGATTTCAGATTATATATTTTTCTTTTGCTATGGATAACTTTGAAATCATCTTCAAAGTTAAAGGTGCACTATGTAACTTTTCTGCAAGTAGGGCCCATCACCTGCTTGCCTCCGAGGAAATGTTACTGTTTTGCCTGGAATATACCACAAAATTATCTATCTTTATGGAGCCAAGCTGGTGGTATCACAACCAAGTTAGAAGGCAAGGCAAGTTTATTTGTATAGCACAATTCGTACACAAGGTAATTCAAAGTGCTTTACAGAATAAGAAAGACATTAAAATCACACAAATCAAAACATAAATAATCACCCAATCTGCAACTCTCTCACCCACTCGTTTGCACCCTTTAAAAACTCTCTCTCACACTCTTTAAACATTGTCTTGCTCAGTTTAAGAACTTTCCCATTACTTTACAAAAAACTTTCCTGTCACTTCTCAAATACTCTTCTGTCACTTTACTATGTCTAATAAAAGTCCATCAGTCCATGTTTCTTTAGTCATCATAAATTTACCATTAAAGGAGAAGAGTGCAGAATAAAAACCTTTCAGTCGTATGCACAGCTAAACAGAACCATTTTGAGCCTGGATTTAAATATTGTCAAAGTAGAGGCCTGTCTCACATCTTCAGGAAGACTGTTCCAGGTTTTAGCTGCATAAAACTGAAACGCTGATTCCCCATGTTTAGTCCTGACTCTGGGCACCAGCAGGAGGCCGGTCCCTGAAGTCCTCAAATTGCGAGATGGTTCATATGGCACTAACATGTCGGAGATAAACTTTGGACCTAGGCCATGGAGAGACTCATACACAAGCAGAGCTGCTTTAAAGTCTATTCTCTGAGCTACAGGAAGCCAGTGCAGAGACCTGAGCACAGGACTTATGTGCTCGTACTTCCTGGTTCTAGTCAGGACCCGAGCAGCAGCGTTCTGGATGTATTGCAGCTGTGTTAAGGCTTGTTTGGAGAGGCCAGTGAGCAGGCCATTAAAATGCATGGATAAGTCTCTCTAAGTCTGGCTTTGACGGTATACCTTTGATTTTTGCAATGTTTTTAGGTGGTAAAAAGCTGCAGATGTTATTGATTTGATGTGGCTGTTCAAGTCTGAGTCCATTATTACCCCTAGATTTCTAGCCTGATTTGAAGGTTTTAGAGAGAGAGACTGGAGGTGACTGCTGACACTTTCTCTATGTTTCTGTGGGCCAAAGATGAAGTAGAAGTAGAAGTAGTACGACTGCATGTACAACGTATTCCAAGGCATTTTAACATAAAAAAAACAAAACACCTGTAATTGAATAAATGAAAGATGAAGAAATTTAATATCACACTGTGCAACATTCCAGGAAAAGCAACAACATCTCCATAGAGACAAGCAGAAGGCTGTAAAATAGACAGAAAAGTTTCATAGTGTACTTTTAAATACATGATTTTGATGTAGCTGGCACTTACCATAGAGCAGAACTGTACTTGTGTAGCTCTCCTTGGCCTTCCGAGCCGCCTCCCCCACGTTCATGTCTCCGGTAGCTAAACTGTCATAAACACACTGCATGTTACCGGAGCAGAACGTCATGAGCTCATTGACTCGGGCTGGGGAGGCGCTCTGGAGCAGGTCCTCATTCGAGAAGGGGAAGAAGGGTTCAGGAGGACGAGACAGGAGCAGGGACTCTGGCACTGGGACCGCCCCTAACACAGTACATTAAATATATGGGGTTAGAGGAGAATTGGGTTGCACCTGACTGTACCGCCAGAAGTAGAGTAGCAAAAAATTGTACTCAAGTTAGAGTTAAAAGTAGTTTAGGAAACTACTACTAAGTACTCTTAAAAACTGCTCAAAGTATAGATCAAAATGAGACTGGTGTATTCTTGTAATTCAGTGCTTCTATGTTTTCAAAACATGCACAGATTTGAACAATCAGACAGAAATTAGACTACTCACATGAGATGTAACAGTTTGTATGACATTTCACTTATCTGATGACTCCAGAAATTAGATAATGATCTGATTTTTGGTGTGCAGGTAAACCGCTTAGTTGTACTCACATGACATCCCGAAGGCATTTATCTTATCCTGTAGGAGGGGACTGAGGCTGGGAGGCACTAATAGGATCCCATCTGACATGAGGAATTCAGCTGACCGGTTTGAGCACCACAGTCCCATCAGGCCCACTGTGCGGTTAAAAAACTTCTGAGGGACCTCCACCTCGGCTCCCAGCTCCCTGTACCCAGGGACCCTCTTCACGGACACATGAAGACCCCCCGAATACACAGCGACACAGTGGCTCTCGGACAGGCAGCGCACCGCAAAGTCCCTCCGACCAACATACACCACTCCTGATCATGAGAAAACAAAACATACAGTAATAGGAGAATCAATGATCTAAAATAAGTTAAAAATGCTTAAAGGTGAACTGTGGAACTTTTGAGGTGGTTTGTCTGCGTGGAGCTGTTATTGATTTTGAGCTTTTTTTTCTCAGTAAAAATTCATCCACTTTATTTGTCTATAACACATTTTATGAGCAATTATCAATATCCACTTGATCATAGGTTAGAGGTATGACCAGATTTTCTGAGTAATAAAATAAAATGTAAATATGAATTTAGCAGTTTAACTGTAAACAATGTGAATATATTTAAACATGATTCTCACCAACTGAGACTGGAATATTATCATCGTCCACGATAAGCTCAAGACCATCTCCTGTCTCTGCACATCTCCACTCCACCTGCATAAAAAAATATTATCATTATTATTACTATACATTATACATTACATAAATACATGCAATTGATCATTTTAATTACTTCAACACTTAACACACTTTTGTTTGCTACTAAACTTGTATACCTGTTTTTTTTTTTAAATATCATTCTCTATTTCTAGATATCTGTTGTCATTTTAGTGCAAACAATTAATTTGCAAATTTGTGGTCCAAACTGTCCAAAGCCGAGTGTGTGCTGCCGCTAACAGCTCCCTTTGACTATTGCTTTGAGCAGCGTTTAGTCACACTTTAAGTTTAATTGAATTGGGAAATTATACAGTAAAAGAACTGCAGCAATATTCTTATAACGATTTTAGGGGGTGCTTAAATTGATACAGTGACCAAACTCTATACATAATATATCACACTTTGACAAACTGCCCCATTCAGTATAATTGTAAAAATATTGTTTTCAATTCAAGACAAATTCTAAACAAATGTTAAGCTCTCTTCTCCTGGCCCAACTTTTCCATGCCTCCACCCTGCCTCTCTCACACTGACCTTCCCAATGCCCTGGTAGAAAGCAGCCATGCGCACCACCGCTGGGACCTGCGAGTGGACCTGGTTTGAGTTGGAGTGGAGCCGATCATGTTGTCCTTGGAGGGTGAAAATATTGGAGCCGGAGGGCGAAGAGAGTCGAACGATCACAAACTCTCCCAAAGCTTTGAAGGAGTACTCCGTTCCATCGAATGTGATGAAGTGAAGACTGCCAAACACCGTTGCTGCAAATATGGAGAAAGTAGGAGCAATAAGTAGTAAGTAAAAGTAGTAGAAGTAGTAGAAGTAGTAGTAGTAGTAGTAGTAATAGTAGTAGTAGTAGTAGTAGTGTTAAGGTACTACGTATTGTAAGAACCCATCTCCAGATCATGTCAACATATCTATCCAATACTATCCTGATGCTGTATCTAGTTCCAAAAGATAAGGTTTTGGCCAAAGAACACCATAAAGGTGTAAATGATCATTTCTGTCTCAGACTCAAGAGAAAATCAATCATCCAGTGTTGGCCGGATAACCTGATTCTCAAAGATAATGTGTATGCAGTTTATAGCCCTCACCGACACCCTGTCCGGCCTTCTTGCTCGTGGAGCAGTTGCTGGGGTTGGACCAGCAGTACCCTTGGCAGCGGTCCAGGGGGCGCTGTTTGAGGTAGAGGTCGCACAGAGGAGAGTCGATACAACACCACTGGAATGGCAGCAGGTCTTCGTCTGCAGAGAGAGAAGAGCTTTGTCAAAATGTATGTAGCTGTTAATATGTCAATTAAAATGTAAACTATAATGCAGGCTAGGCTTGATAGTCCTGATGGGGAAATCTATAGACACGGGTGTGAACAATCAGACAGATTTCACCTATTACCTTTTCTGTTTTGTAAACAACTTAAAAATATGCCATTAACTTGACCCCAAATTAGTCCCTCCCTACTACTTTGGCAAGATAATATATAAATTAAGAAATTAATGGTCATGTGTAATTTTTATGGTGCTTTTATATTAATAAAATGGGAAAAAATATGATTTATCAGATCAGATTTAAACAATAAACCAAATAGAAGTGACAACGCTCAAACTAAGTGTACAGATTTCAACAGCAGGGGGCATTATTCTCCCATTTTTTCAAAACGATCAGGGCCTATAGTAATCAGTATGTTCTTCATTCTGGAAGCAATCAAAGCCTCTTACCTATATGCCTCTGTCTGTCTGCTACAGTGAAGTATCTCTCGCTGTATCCTGTCAGCAGATCCCCCTCTAGCTCGTACACACACCTCTTCCCAGATCCATATGCGTTGGACAGGACAGACCGAAAAACATGTCTGCCCACCCCTCCGTATCTCTGAGCCCTCAATGCAGCCACTCTGTCAGTCTGGTCCAGCACTTCTTGTATAAACGACATATCTCCAAGTGCTTGCATTTTCGTACAGGGACATGTTGGTAGACCAGATGCCCATTCATTTGCATGTGGTTGTTTCAGAGCCCATCCTTGACACTTAATTCTTGGATCATCATTTACGCCTGATGGATTTGAGAGATCATACACCAATTCTCCCGGTTTTCCCAGTGTTCCTGTCCATTGGTTCGGTCGGTATCTGCCCCCGTCTCCGAATATGTTGTCAGCTGGGATGGTGGGTTCGATATGGGTATGGGTCCCATCAGTGTAGCCAACCACAGCGCTGTGGTATTGCCTCTGCCCTGGGCCCCAAAGCATGTCCCCGTACCTCAGCAAGGCAAAGGAACGAGCACCATCAGTGGTCAAAATGCACTGGAAGGTATTGGTCTGAAAGAAAGTTTCGGAGATTAAATAAGCAAAAGTAGTAGTATTTTTTGTGGCTTCCAATACAGTGCAGATGCGTAACTGGCCAGTAAATTGTATTGATTTTGATTTCATTTTATATTCATTTAAGTAATCCTGTGAGTGTAGGCTCCTTCCACAGAGCTCAAAATAGGGTTGTCACAAATGTATATCCAGATATCCATTGGTACTAATATTAGTAACATAGAAATTTAACTTAATGTAATTTACTGTGTTTTTACATTAAGTTAGTTACTTTAATGTAACTAAGTTAATGTTTTTGTTTTTTTTTAACTTCTCTTAAACTTGGATAATAATTCATATTTATTTATTTGCTTATTTATAATATTTACCACTACTAAGAAGCAATTCAGATTTTTTGTTGGTCTTGGTTAGAGTGCTGTGCAGACATATGGCCACCAGAGAGAGAAATAGAGCTTCCTTGAGGTTCCTTGAGCTGCACAACAGATGCTCTTAAATGAACAGAGGTTTC
Organism: Periophthalmus magnuspinnatus; assembly: GCF_009829125.3. NCBI lineage: Eukaryota > Metazoa > Chordata > Actinopteri > Gobiiformes > Gobiidae > Periophthalmus > Periophthalmus magnuspinnatus. Next base: position 18,217,701 of record NC_047140.1, read on the forward strand.
TCAAATTACCAATAACAATAGCATCTGTCATAAAACTCCATGACGTGAATCCATAGCAATGGATAACACCTGTCTACTCCTCCAAGCTGTGAGAATACTCAACTACTCATCAAAAGAAAAAAAATCAAATATGTAAGACCAAATTGTACATTTCCTGAATAGTTTGGGAATGATCTCAATCTATTTCAGAACTAGTATAAGATTACCATGTGTTCATATACTTAAATTTTATATATTGCACCAAGTGTCTTTTCTGGTGTTGAAATGTTATAACTGTTACACCACTAGTTGATAGTAAATAATTTATAACTTAATGTGTACCTCTGATAAATCGACTTTCTGGTAGAAGGGGGGCGTGACGTGGTCCCATGTGACCTTAAGGATGTAGGCCGGAGTGAACGCAGGTTTATTGGATCTTCGTTCAAACTTTGTGACTTCTTCTGCTGTGCGGTTAAACACAATCTGAGAGTAAATATCCGACATGTCCAACTCACTGTACTCCTGTTTCAAAAATACAGAGAACAAATTATTAGAGATTGGGAGACTCACAAAATGTTGCACGTAACAGGAAGCTGAAACCTATGAACACCAATAATTATAGGTTAGTCATAGCTTCAGCGTTTTGTCTGATACTTTGCAGTCACATCACACTGGGGGATAACACATGTATATCTATGGCAGAACGTTCAGCAGTTACCATGGTGACACAATGCACACATACATTTATTTAAATGTATGAGCGTTTATGGTCCTGTTTAGATGTTTGATTTTCAACAAAAAAGGAGTGACAAATTGAACGACTGTTGACTAATGCTAGCTAGCTTATGACTGTTATATTATTTGAGAGGGACTTGTCTAGCCGAACAAAATCAGCTCACGTTTTGTAGTTCCAACTAATTCAGTTTCTGATTAGATTATGTCAAAACAAAGCTCAGATTAAACAGAGCACAGCCTCAAATAGCTTCACGCCAGGGAACATTGATGGCATCAGCTTCACCACCTAACATGGGGTTCAGATTTAACCTGACCCCTGCCCCCCGATGTCTACAGACCTGATAAAACACTTGTCCTTTCCCATGGGTGAGATCTGCGTCATCCCAAAATGCTGCTAACAGAGACAGGTTCTTGCGATTGGGGAAAGCAGCACCCGTGGGAGCAGGGAGGAGATACTTCTCGTTCTCATCTGGAGTCTGGAGCTGAATCAAGCCATTGTCTGAAAACTGAGGACAAGAGAGACATACAAAACTATGTAAACTAAAAGGGATAATGGGAGAGTAGTAATAGTTACCTGCTCTGTAACTAACCAAAGCTAGTCTAAATTAGGACTAAACCATTGTCAAACCAGCAACAAACAAGGACAAGATGTTTACATTTTTGTCACAGTTTTTATATATATGAATTAACATTGCATCTGAAAAATTATAAAACTGATGAATAAATTTATTTATTTTATATCATTTAATATGTACATAATCTCAATAAACCACACAAAAAACATTAATAAAATTATCTTTATCAGTTACATTATATATACCTAAGATTACATCTGAAACCCAGGTACATTAGGCAGATCCAAGTTCAACCAGACCTAGTAACAGGCAGATACTCACATAAACTCTTTTATAGGATTTCCCAAGAAAAGGAAAGTTGACTGGAGGAGTGATGTACGGAGAATTACTGTCTCCTTCGGTGAGCTCCATGGCTTTATCTCTGACTTCCTCTCCATAAGGAAACAGGACAGTCTCTGTTAAGATAAACAAAAAACAAGATAAAATTAGTTGTATGATACTTATGAAATAATATTCTAAGTTTGTGAAATTTAATGTACATTTTAGACATTGATAATCATCTTTGCCCATTATGCACATTTACTTAAACAACTAAAAAGGTATATATAATATTCCATAGTTTCACTCAATAAGTACGACTACTTTAAATCAAGTTCAAAATTTAAACAACACGAAATTTTAGCTTGTATGTTTTTGATAAACAAAGTACTCCTGATTGATTCCTTACACTGTTAAAATACAACAAACTAACACAGCTGGTTTCCATTGAGATGTTCTGGCCTGTAATAATCCATAGTATGGCAATAAACATATCATCATAGAGACAAGTTGCAAGTCAATTCTGTGGATGGGCAAGTCTGTATCCAGTATGTTTTCCAGTATATATCTTGAGCAATAAAACCCCTACAATAAAATAAACGCTATATATGGATATGTTTATACCATACTGTGGAATATTCCAGGCAAACATCTTTATGTAGACAGGTAAGTAACAGACCCTCCACCGGAAAAGTTACATAGTGCATCGCTACAATTAGAGGGGTAGATATCTGAAGACAAGAGAAAGAGGCATTAGAGAGGAAGTTTACCTCAATCTAGGCATTTCTGAATCTAATACTGTATGTGAAAAGTTGCTGAAAATGTCACTTCATCCCCCCCAAAAAATATGTTTATAAGGTTTTATCTAAGTGCCTTAACAGATATAGAACAGAAGCCATATCCCACCCTTTGGAGGCGCTATTGAAGTGTATGGTTGGCGACTGGCACATCTGAAAGTCCCTGGTTCATTGATGCAGATTTTTCCTTTGGAGCAAACCCCAAGCCCTGTGTTCAAACACTCGTCTACATCCACACAACCTTCTTTTCCATGTCCATTGTTTTTTGTTGCAATCCACCCTTTTTTACAACTACACCCATACCCTCCAATAGTATTCACGCATTGAGCTGCAACGTGGCATTTTCCATTGTCTTGTTGACATTCATCTATATCTACACAATTGGTGCCTAGAGTTACAAATCCGGGTTTACAAACGCATTGGTAGGATCCGGGAATGTTATAACAAGCAGCGTTGAAGTGGCATGGTTTAGGCACATCGCATTCATTGATATCTTTGCACCATGAACCATTCCCCAAAAATCCAACTGGACACTGGCAGGAAAATGATCCAGGGGCGTTCCAGCATCTCGCAATGGGGTCACACGGAAGATTTGCGCATTCATTAATATCAGTGCAAGTGGAATTTTGTTCGGTGTAGCCTTTTGGACAGGCACATTGATACGAGCCAGGTGAATTCGTGCAAACTTGATCGGATCGGCATGTTGTATTGACTTCACATTCATCAATGTCAACACAGCCTAAGCTATTGTTTATATAGCCAGGAGAGCACAAGCAGACATAAGATCCAAGTGTGTTGTTACAATAGGAATTCTCCGGGCAAGAGGCATTTCCACCATCACTGCATTCATTTATATCTTCGCAAATTGTGTTTCTAAGTGTAAAACCACCATTACATGTGCAAAGATATGATCCTATAGCGTTAACACAAGTTGAGTGGTTTTGACATATTGAGGTGTTCTCCATTTTATTGCATTCGTCGATATCCAAACATTCAGTCCCGTTACTTAAAAATCCATTGTCGCATTCACAATAATATGACCCAATTGAATTCATGCAGGTGCCATTAATACAGAGGTCAAATTCAGGTGTGTCGCATTCGTCTATATCCAAACAGGAGTTATTAAGCTTAAAAAATCCTGTATCGCAAAGACAGTCGTAGCTCCCGTTCAAATTGATGCAAGTGCTGAAATCAGGGCAAGTTGTATTGTCCAAGCATTCATTGATATCTTCACAATAGGTCTCGTTTCCTTGGTAACCTTCAAAACACTGACACAAAAACGCTCCTTCTGTATTGTGGCATTTTGAAAAATTAGGGCACTGGACTAAACCTAAAGCACATTCGTCTATATCAGAACAAAATGTAGAGTTGCCTGAAAATCCGTTGTTGCAATTACAATTGTAGCTTCCTTCTATGTTAGAGCATGTACTATTAGCGGGGCAAGTGAAATTCTCAGTTGCGCATTCATCGATATCTTCACATTTGGTCCCATTTGATGTGAAACCGTCAAAACAAAGACATTCAAAAGATCCGTTCGTGTTGGCACATTGGGAGTTTTCAGGGCATGCTTCATCAATTTGGGTACACTCGTCAATATCAAAGCAAGTGGTGCCAGTGCCCTCATATCCATCAATACACCTGCAATAGAATGAGCCTTGATATGGGTAGCACTCTGCAAACGGGTGGCATAGTGAAGTTGCATTGTAGCATGTTTCATTGTTCACACAAGTCCCTATGTCATAAAACTGATCTAAAATGCAAGAGCAACTGAAATTGCCTGGGAAATTATAGCAAGTCATGTTTTTGCTGCAAGTTGTCTCCAATTTACACTCATCAATGTCTTCACAAATAAATCCATCTCCCTGGTATCCATGGTGACACTGACATTCATAGGAGCCATACTGGTTGAAACAGTTTGCCTGATCACTGCAGTTGTGCGGGTGAGAAGAGGTGTCGTTGCATTCGTTTATGTCCCGGCAGTCAAACCCGTCGCCCTCTGTGCCAATGGGGCAGGTGCAGTTGAAGAATCCAGGGGTGTTTGTGCAGCGGGCGGTCGGGTGGCAACCTCCATTTTGGATCTCGCACTCATCAACGTCTAGAATTCATCCAAAATGGGACAGTGTCAGGGAAACAGCCCCAAAGTGTGCTAAAAGAAAACTTAAACAGAGTCCACTTAAATAACCCAGGGGGAGAGGAGAGGGGGATTTTTGTAATGAGAGAAGACCCACCTGAGCAGTTTTTGCCATCTCCAGTGAAGCCATTGAGGCAGGAACAAAGGTGGCTGCCAATGGTGTTGACACATCTGGCGTATCTACTGCAGTGGTTTTGTCCAGTTTCACACTCATCTAGATCTACAAGGGATGAGAGAGAAGTTAAGATTATGTTAAAGCATGGTATAAAGAAAGGTTAGCCAGTAGTGGAATTAAAAATCTAAATAGTCCTCAGATATATGGTATTATATAGGTTTGTGTGTGTGTCTATGTATATTCTCAGATAAGTGAGAGTGCCATATTCAAAAACAATGGCTGCTTAAAAACTGCTTGGCAAATACACGCACTGTGCATTACTACAGTCAAATAAAGATAGGCATAAGGCAATAATATTCTCAAAACTACAATGTCAAAGGTTGTGTATTAAATGAATGAATAAACTAAACATTAGTTAACTCTAGTGAATGAGACACACAATCAATAGGACTGTGAAGTGATATTGGATTTCAGTTACAATTTGACTTTGATTAATATGGAGTTAAATTTTTATGTGCAATACTGTATATTTCAGTATGCATTTCTTAGTTGAGACACATATATTTTTGTTTATGTTAAGTGTGTCATTGTGTCATGCTTAAAGCTACCATCTGTAATTAGACTGGCTGACCCAGTTCTGTTGTTTTCTCACATAACACCACTATATGATGATAATGAGAGACTAAATTACATCAGTCTGATAGTGTGCTGACTTTGGCCTACTGGTAAGAAAAAAATCTAATAAACTTGGAGATGGTAGCTTTAAAGAAATGTTTCCAGGACCTTACCAAAACTTACCAAAACAATTGGAGCCACTTTGAGTGAATCCTTGTTTGCACTCACAGGAGTACGACCCGGGAACATTCACGCACTGAGTCTCATTTCTGGGGCAGACATTGTCCCGTTGGCATTCATCTATATCAGAGCAGCTCACCCCAGTACCCACATACCCCTTATCACAGACACACTGGTACCCAGAGGGCGAGGGGTGGCATAGTCCTCGTAAATGGCAACCCGGGTTACACTGTTGACTTGGGGTGATGCAAGTGTTATTTAAAACCAGTGTCCCATTCAAACAAGAGCACACAAACGCACCGGGTGAATTGACGCAGACTGAAAAACTTGGGCATAACTTGTTATTAATGCATTCATCTACGTCTTCACACATGATTCCATCTCCAGTGAATCCTTGCAGACAGGAGCAAGTAAATCCGCCAATCGAGTTAACACAAGTAGCATGAAGATGGCAAGTTCCTCCATCCTGTGAACACTCATCTATGTCATCACATACGGTGCCATTGCCTTCAAATCCTCGATTACATGTACAAGTATGGGAACCAATAGTGTTGAGACATGTTGCGTTCACGTGGCATGTTTTTTGTTGACATTCGTCCACATCAAGACAATTCATATCACGGGCAGGACGGTAGTAGCCAGTTTTACAATTGCACTCAAATGATCCATCAGTGTTTTTACACTCTTCATTCACGCTGCATGGGTTTTCCAATTTATCACATTCGTTTATGTCTAAGCAGGTTGTTTTATTAGTCAGTGAAAATCCAGAAGGGCAAACACAATAGAAAGATCCTTCAGTGTTGACGCAGCTTGCTTTGTTTTTGCACCCACCATTGTCCACTAAGCATTCATCTACGTCATCACATTTAGTCAGCCCATCCCCTTTATAACCAACTTCACAAGAGCAGTTGTAGGTGCCAGGTAAGTTCATGCAAATTGCTTTAGGGTGGCACTGAAGAGCCAGCAAGCACTCATTTATGTCAACACAGCGTAAACCATCTCCGTCATAGCCTGTTTTACATTGGCATCGAAATGAACCATCTGAGTTTTGACAGTTTGCATAAGGGCTACACAGTCCTGTTTGACATTCATCAACATCTGTGCACTTGGAGCTATTAAAGACATATCCAACTCCACAATCGCAAAAGTATGATCCAGGTGTGTTAATGCAATTTGTGAAAGAGGGGCAAATGTTCTGTTTTTCGCATTCATTTATGTCTTCACATTTTCGTCCATCGCCAAGGAAACCATCCCGGCAGGAACATTCGTACGTTCCGAGTCTATTGATACAAGCAGCATTCTGATCACAGTTGTTTGACTTATCAAGGCATTCATTTATGTCAACACAGGTCAACCCATTTCCGTCAAAACCTTTCTTGCATGTACACGTGTATGATCCTCTTGTATTCTCACAAAGTGCGTACAAACTGCACCTCTGGGTAGTGCACTCATCAACATCTTCACATCTTTGTCCATTACTTTCAAAACCAGTGCTACAGATGCACTGGAAGGTCCCTGGTAGATTTTTGCACCCTTTGTAGCCAAGAGACAAAGAACAAATCTGAGGCGTCTCTGAGCATTCGTCAACATCCAAACAAAGATAGTTCCCATTTCCTTTATAACCCGGATTGCAAGTACAGACGTAAGATCCTGGGTTATTTGTACAGGTGGCGTTCCAATGGCATGTTCGCTCTTTTGTACATTCATTGATATCTTGGCATGCAAAACCATTCCCAGTAAATCCAACTTTACAACTACATTTCCTCCCTCCTTCAGTGTTGGTACAAACAGCATTGTTGTGGCAACCTCCATTCTCTTTTATACATTCATCTATATCTTGGCAGTCTTGTCCATCTCCTATGTATCCTTCTAGGCATTCACAAACATAACTTCCTAAAGTATTGTTGCACTGGGCTTTGGGGTGGCAGTTGTTAAGACCGCTGGAACATTCGTCTATGTCACTGCACGCTGTCCCGTCGCCCTGGTAACCCATGCGGCACGCACACACATAGCCGGTCTTCACTTTGAGGCAATCGGCCTGAGGGTGGCACTGCACGCCCGCTTTGGCACATTCCTCTGGGTCCGACACTAGAAGAGAGCAAAAGAAAACAGCCAGAGTGTTATAGAGAGAAAATGTAAAGTTATTAGGGTTGTAAATAAAATTAATTTATCAACCAACTAATCATGTAGGAATGTGCAATATATGACAAATACATATAAATATATTTTTTCTTCATATTGATTGATCAGATATTTAAGCTTGACTTTGGATCGTCTTAAAACTGTTGCTAAAAACAAATATGAATGTCTTTCCATATTTAAGGTGATCTCTGCAACTTAGGAGGAGGATCTGCCACGTGCTTTTCTCCATGGAGATATTGCTTTGCTTATAAAGTTCCAAAGTACATCATTAAACTTATCTGTCTTCGAAGGAGACAAGGAGCCCCACTAGACCGTTTTACTGGTCAGATTTGTGGAGAGGCGAGCTCACAGTAAAAAAAAAAAAAATGTTTTTAAGGTATTTTAACAACCCATTAAGTTAAATAAATGCAACACAGATAAGTTTAATTCCATATTGTTGAACATTCCAGACATAGCAAACACATCTTCAAGGAGGCAAACAGGTGGCGTACCCTCCACTAGAACATTTAAAATTTAAATAGAAAATAGAAAATGTTGCAATGAGTGGACTCACCTGCTTCACACAGCCTTAGACAAAAGAGGAACAGGAGTAAAAACCTGGAAACAAACACAAAGCAAAGTAAGTGCAAAATGTGATTCTTTTGTTAGTCACATACAGTATTTTCCAGACCATTTCAATATAAGTTGCTCCGGAGAATAAGTCGCAAAATGCATAATGAAGAAAAAAACATATGTAAGTCGCATTGAACTTTTTTTTTTTTTTTTAATCGGAGACCAAGAACAGACATTTTATTTTTAAAGGCAAGTTGTAATAATAACAATACAATAGAGAACAACAGGCTGAATAGCAGTACAGCACGCTAACGTAATACTTTTATATTTATTCAGCTACGTGATGCATAGACTGAATTCGTGTCTGGTATGTTAATGTAAGATATTAACAGTTAATTAGATAACTAAAGCATAAAAAACAAGCTAACAAGTTTACTCTCAATCTCACTCTAAATCACTAAATCCATCGAATTCCTTGGTGTCGCTTCAGAACAACTCCACCAACTCCGGTGGTAGATGAAGCGCCACTTCCTCTTTCGCGTGGCTGTCATCAGACTCAGCAGAATACGTTTTTCTTTTAGGGCCATTCTTGTTCTGTCTTTCTCAGATATCTTTTAAATTACTGTAATGTTGAAATTTCAATGGTACAGGAGTAGTAGATACTGGTACACAAGTCCAGAGTGCCCTCGCACCGTTGTCAGTCTGACAATAACGAAGATGTGAAATTATATATTTTAATAATTCCACATATAAGTCACATCTGAGTATAAGTCGCACCCCTGGCAAAACTATGAAAAAAAGATGTGTGACTTATAGTCTGAAAAATACGATAATTTAAATGTACACTGTGTAACTCTTCTGCATGTCTCCATGGATATACTATTGCTTTGCCTAGAATGTTCCACTGTGTGGCATTTAAGCTATATTTTCAAGAGACAAGCAGATGACACCTCTGTGCCAAGTGACAGGCGAGGTCTGTGGAGAAGCAAGCCCACTCACGGTAAGAAGTATGTTTTTCTATGGATTTTTGAGCAATAAAACCACCTGTAATTGAATAAATGCAACATAGACAAGTTCAATTTAATACTGTCCACCATTTCAGGCAAAAGGGTCTTTCACCTGCTTAAATTACTCCATGAATTTAAGCAGGTGACAAACCCCCTCACCAGAAAAGTTACATAATACACCTTTAAAATTCAGTGTTTGTTCGGGTATTAAGTAGCCAAGTATCACTTGAAACCTTAAACTTAGCTCCTACAGTGTTTTTTGCCCTATTTATAAAGTATATATTACCATTTTGACTTTTCATTATGCTAGTATGTCCTTCTTAACAATAGTTTGGGGGATTTAATTTCTCCGTCGACTAAATGAGCTGGTGACACTTAACCAGCTTCCTCTTGTTTAGCTGTGGGTTAGAAGGACTACTGTAATTATTTTTAATCTAAATAACCTAGTTAGAGCACTTCGTGCCAAATGTCTATTAATTTGAAATTTGACCAGATTGAACTTGTAAAATAAGGGTTAACATTATGAAGAATGAAAATATAGTTATGTTACAGTTATGTTACATATTATGTTATACATATTGTGATTCAGTGCACTTCTCTTTCATGCAACTCTATTCTCAAATCATTTTCCCTATCCACTCCTCCTATTGGTCAGCCTCTGTCATGCTCGAGTTAGTGACAGCCAGTTTAACCAATAACAGTGAAGTGTGAACTCTCAGAAGAAGAGAGGCCTTCTAAAGTAATATAAATCTATCTTTCTATTAATTTATATTAGAGGTGAGCCGATGTGATGCTTGTTGTGTATTTTTGGCTTTTACATTGACCACCATTTCCCTTGATTATATAACATTCACGATTGTAAATACAGAGCCTAAGTTTAGTCAGGGCAGGACTAGGATCATACCTGTGATGCTATAATGCAGTGTTTCTCAAACTGCCATGTGTGTACCTTTGATGTTACACAAGCTCCTTGACGTTGTACAAGGATTCCTCTGCAGTTCAATTATCTTCTGAATTTAAAATCAGTTTCATCCATATTTGTGTCCTTATGAGTTTGTTAGCTAGTGTAGTTCTACTTTAGACTGGTTTAGGTCTGATGATATTCAAAAGGCCAAATATTTTCTTAGGTGGTACTTGGTGTTAAAAGTTTGTGAACCACTGCTATTTCTAAGGGTTTAGTTGCTAAAACACAACACATTTTCATTCTACTCAACCATTTTAGTTTTTAATGAATTGAACAGAATGCATTGAAGATCGTAGTTATCAAATCTCTACTTACAATAATAACTGCATATAATAGCATAGTGTTAATATATTAAGTGTCTGATACTTTTGGAAACATTTACACCAAACCTTGACAATACAAAGCGGTGTCTAGTTTATTGTGATCATGTTTCCATGGCAAACTGTTAATGGAAAATTCAAGCTTTTGTCTTAATCTCAGGAGAGGAGTGGGACTGACGTGAGGCTGGGGAATCCGAGTCCCATTACAGTCAGTGAACACGCCAGCTACTGTAAATCCCATCAAACCTTCTCATGGGGCAAACGTATGTCAATGGAGATAAGCATCTAAAGTGTGCTCTCAACTTAACTGCATTTTCATGGTTACATAGTAAAATCTATTTCCTCTTCTGTGTGATTCTTTCTGGTTATACCTTCTATCTGTAATTACACAGGTGTTTTTTAATTAAAAGCATCTAGACAACAATTAATTCTATAGCCATGACTGCCTGAGACAGAATGAAGGAAATGTGGCAGCTTATTGAAGCTTATGGTGTCATCAATCACAGATTCGCCTGGGTCATTGACATAGGAGTGTCCTGCCAGTGACACAAGAACAATAAGCAGTGTTAATAGAGTGGATTGATTAAACAAGCTTCCGATTAGTTGTTATTTGTTGCAGTCAGGGGTGTAAAGCTGAACTATAACTGTAGGTTTTCTGGTGGAGTCTCTCACAGAGGAGGGTTATATGCTACTGAACCAAGTACAGCAGTATCCTGTCTCTTGACTGTTTTGACGTTTTATTTCTGTTTTTGTCTTGGTTTAGTCTCATGTTGCCGTTTTAGGACTAGTTTAGACCTCCTTTTATTAAAGTTAAATTACATTTGTATTAAATGAAGCAAGTCCTAACAGTTAAAGCCCCAGCATGTAACTTTTTAGCAACAAAAAAAAAAAAGTTTTAGGTAAAAGCTTTTTTCATTTTGGTTGTTTTACGGCACTGAAAAACATGCAGCCTTACTATGAGCTGGCTTGCATCTCCACAAATCTGACTCTTATTTAACCTGGATGAGGACCTAATCCTGCTCGTTTCCATGAAATGTTGTTCCTTCTGCTATAATATTCCACAGTATGGCATAGAACTCTTCTATATCCGTGGAGAATGTTTCGAAGTATGTTTTAAATTTTCCATTTCCATGGAATCATGCAGGTGCCACCTCCAGAAAATTACATACTGTACCTTTAAGGATAAAGACTGTTACTGTGTTCCTTCAGATCAGGATTTAGTGTCTTACTTAAGGCACTGTACTGTGTAAACCAGTGGGGCAGGAATTTAATCCTCAACCCTATTATTTAAAAACATTTACATATAACAATTTGTAGTTTGTTTTCTTTATCTTTTTATAACACAAATCATGATTTCAGGGAAGTTGTTATTTTCTGTGTCAAATTACCTGTTTCAAAGCTTTTATAATGTAACAAATATGGGACTGTCCCGGTCGTGTCAGATTGTATCATTGATAAGATTTGACATTATCATTCACTGCTTCCCGGTGTTCCACCTTATCGCAGTAGAGATCACGAGTGTCATGTGATTGTGTCATCAGAGAGATTTTCCATTTAGCCTAATGTTAAATCAAAGGAGATTTTAAGATGCCAAATACTACACTGGTGTATTCTTGTCAGTAGAGCTCAAGCAGCTTATCAATTGTTCATCTTTTGTTTACTTTGTTACATTGTTTTTGCTATTATAGATGAAGTGTTAGATCCTTTTTAATGCTACACATGAAAAAGGATCTAACTTTCTAAACTCTTGTTTTAAACCTGTTTTGCTTTCAATAATCACTACATAATAGTAACAACAACTCATTAAGATAAACATTTTTTTCCCCCATTTTGGTTACGACACTGAAACACACAGAAACAGGTGTCATTATTATTAGCTGACTTGCATGAAGACATAATACTGGGCGTCTCCATGAAATGTTGTTCCTCTTGCTATGTTATTCCACAGTGTGGCATAGAACTCATGTTTAGCATGAAAAGGGATCTAATTAACATCTTGTTTTAAATCTTTTTTGTTTAAAATAATCACTACATAATAATAACAGCACCTCATTAGATTATGATGAGATGAATTCGACAGAATGATGGAAATGTGTCAGCCTATTCAAAACTATGGTCTCACCAATCACAGAATCACCTAAGTCACTGACATAGGACTGTCTTGCCCAGTGGCACAACAGCAGTATGCAGTGTGTAGAATGGATTGATTAAACAAACTTCCAACAGATTGTGAACTGTTCCCACTAAAGCCACACTCATGGAGATGTTATTGTTTGCCTAGAATATTCTACAGTATGGCTTTAAACTTATATTTTTTGGGGGGAACAAGCATGTGACACCACTAGGCAAAGTTACAGTTGAAATCTGTGGAGGGGTGACTCCAAGTCATTTTTTTTTCCAAGTCATTTTTGAGCTATATAAACACCTGTAATGTAGTAAATGCTAGACAGATCAGTTTAATGTCTTACCATGGAACATTTCTGGCAAAGTAATAATAACATCATCATGGGGATAAGATAACAGACACTCCATCAGAAAATTTACACAGTGTAGGTTTAAATTTACTCCAAATACAAAATCTAATTATCTTTCCTGTTGTGATAATATGAGTTATCTTACCACATTTTCCCAGTTTTCCGGCTGGTTTCTGGAGCCTGGACGGGACAAGCCCCTGCTTCCTTACGTTCACCTGTTACCTCTGCTTCTATCAAACCTAAATGAAACTTTAAGATTTTTCCTTTGCTCCTTCCAGCTCCCTCCTCCCAACCAGACCATCTCGGGACAATGGGCCACCTCACCAGAGCTTATGACATCTTAAACCTCTGGGAAGGGGAACACCCAAATCCAGTCGTTGGGTGTCACTAATCAGGACAATAGCCCAAGCTCTTCCCCCAGGCGCTTCTGGTTTGTACTTTCCACCCAGGACAACAGACCGGTGCATAACATAACTTTCATTCACTAATTTGGATTACAAGATTTTATAACACCACAAGAAATTCACTCAACTTAGTACAAAAGTGTAGAAAACTGATAAAATGGTAAAATAAAGCAGTGGTAGCTTGTTGTTTTAGTGGAGTAATACTGGCTCTTCTCTTGACAATGCTCTATAATATCAATGAGGCTAAAATGTCTTGCTTAGGGACACAACAACAGTATATTCTTAAGTAGGTATGGAACCACTAAACTTTTTGGTTCAACTACACCAAGAGTTCTTAAACTGTTTGGCAACAAATTAACCTGGGCCCTAGTCACATACTGTATTACATTTTATTTCCTCCTGCCAGGACTAAACCTTGTTTTTAGCCATAATATGTAATAACAAACTTAGCCAGCAGGGAGCAGTGAAAACTCATAAAAGCCCACTCATAAACATGCCAATTCAGTTCAGTTAGTTTTTGTAAAGCCCAAAATCTCAACAGCAGTTGTCTCTTAGGTCTTAACAGGATCATTAATTTAACCAACAGAAAGTTTGAAAAACAAAGTCAGTGAAACAGACACTGATCAATAACAGACAAGCAGATGTGACAACACATTTATTCTAAATAAAACAATGAGTTGAAGATGCTCTACAAATAAAGTTGGATTGGATGGGATTGGTCAGTTTCATTTGGCCTTTATCTCCCTCACGTCATCTTTCTTTGAACTTTGTTTTATTGTTATCAATGTTCTGCCCTCAAGAATCAGGGCACTCTGTAGTTTACTTTTTATACTTTTTAACATCACTTAGTATTTTCGAAAGGATAGTTTTTCCATAGATAGAGAATGTAGAAGACTATAGTGGCATCTAATAGAGCACTTTTTTCATCCATATAAAGTCCAAAATGTAGGCTGCTACAAATTGGTGACAGATTCACAAATGGAAGCTTTGATCAATCTTTAAAAGTTCTGACCCAGTGATTTCTTTCATAATTTCAACAACGTAACAGTTATAAGGTCAGAGTAATTATTAGAACAATACTTGTCATAACTTACTTCACAAACTCTTAGATCAAAACTTAGATCTTTTTGCAGGTTTTGTAGTTTCTTTCCTACAGTCGTCTCAAAATGCTAATTTAGCGACTATTTCAATTTTTTATAGACAATATCTCTATGTTTGTACACATCAGCTGGGGTCTGTCACTGAAACTGTGTGAAATGCAGTGTTGCATGAATCAGAAAAGATGTCATGCTGTGACTCACAACAAACTCCTGACAGGTTTCTGTTTGTCTCCTTTTGATGATGTCACCGAGCGGGACGATGAAGGTGAAACTAACACCAACTAGTGTTTACAATAGGCAACACTAACTAATGTTTACAAAAGACAACACTAACTAATGTTTACAATAGGGAAATAAAACAAAAATATATATTAGGATTAGCCTTAGGAGTATTATTTTGTTTACAAGTTTACAAATTGAAAATTAACAGTAATCTCTAGGGTGCCCAATGTGGCTGAGGGTCTAATTTAGCCCATGAAAGGATGCTGAGATTTTTAAGTAGTATCTATTTTGATTTAGTTTGGAGATGAAAATGAGCATAAACTAGGTTATCCCCATAAAATGGACATGAATCAATATACTGAGACAATTTGCATGCAAAGATATTTATGATTAAATGTGTTATGTGATAAAATATGTTTGGCACTCCTGGTAATGTGTATATATTTTTGCACAGCAAGAAAAAAAGTTTGGGTACCCCTGAAATGTATGTGGAAATTTGGTATAATCAGTAATATGTCATAATCATGACATATTACTTATGGTACTTAAAGGTGGACTGCTTAAAATTAACTGAATGTACCTAAAATATAAGTAATTATGTAACCCAAAATATAATATTCCTAGATTACAGTAAAGTAGGTAGGTTTACTTTTGACTGTACGAAATCTTTTACTCCAAGTCACAAAGAAAAAACTGCAGCAAAAAATACATGCAGATACTAACAGCTTAAGACATTGAAGCCATTAATTCATTACTCATGATACAAAACTATTGAGCAACCAGTGTGACATAGATTTTCAAAAAATATATAAGCTAGTATTGGTCAATAGCCTAAAGAAATAAAGAAATATCCCAGAACTCTAACAGTCCCAAATGTCATGTAAATCAAACATATGAATAGTTTATCTACACTGTATCAACTGTATTTGATAAACCATATTATTCTCACTATGTGCTTTTGTAGATAGGTTATCAATGTATATTTAATTATAATTTGATATGATAAAAAAATAAACAAACTTTGGTTAACTTTCGGGAAACTTGCTGGTTTTCAGATTACATCAAAACTTTATGGGACTGCAATAATCTTAGAGATGGGGGCAGGTAAAATGACTTTTGTTAATATAATTCTAATACAGCATAATCAAAGGCATGGAATGAGCATTATTAATCAAATTCAACATTTGTGCATTTTCCTTCTGAATATTTCTTATGAAAATAGTATCAGTGGGGCTCTTGCCCCATCTGGGAGTATGACATCATCACATAGTAAAATATACAAGACATCAACAGATATTACTATGCCTCAGACCAATCCGGTTCTTAAAATAACCATGCATTGACTCAAGCTATTCCAATAAAACTACTACAGTTCCAAGCAATAATCTTAATTGTAAATTTGTAATCTTATTGTAAATCCGTTGTAAATCCTTATTGCTATGTTAGGTCTACTCAATAACATGTGAAAATGTACATTATTATCTTTAAAACTACATGCACTAATCGGTGAAGTATGTCTTCCTGTATCACCTGTGGGAAAATAACAAGAGCAAAGAAAAAAAAGGGAGCGGCTCTCCATATATGGTCATGGCGGAACTCAAAATTACGCATGACGCACAGCCCCCCTTTGGACGTATCATCTCTATGCAAATGAGCGTGACGTCACGAGACTACCTGACTTTATAAATTACTTCATAACCCCTGCTCTTCAGTTTGGCAGTGACAAACAAAGAGGAACTTACAGAACTACCCGAAGCCTCACCTCTACTGAGCGCGTTCCCGTGAGAGGCCTTACCTTTGTGCGCGCCCCCGCTTCTCCACAAACAGGTTTGACCAGGACACACCTGCGAAAAGAAAAAGGAAGCTCTGTGCACTTCGCCTGTTTTATTTCGGACTCGGACGAGGACAGATATAAGCTATTCTTTGAATCTCTGTGAATTAGTGAACTTTTTAAAAAATCTCAACATGAAGATTTGGATAGCTCTTATTGTTGCTTCTCTCGCGGTTGGCGCATATGCTCAATGTAAGTACAATTTTCGACATTTTTCACTCAATTACACTCTTTTTTAGACCTGTTTCTGTCTCTCACTCACCTGTTGCTTAGTAAATGTTTCATTTATTTCAGTGGACGCCGCGGTTTCTTAGTAGCCAACTTTTTACGCACGAAACTCCCTTTTTTACCACCTGGCTCCAATTTCCGCGTTTAGGGAAAAGTAACTTCAATACTCTCGCGATACAACTGATTAAAAAGTGGGATTTTAGTTAATTTCTATTTGCATAACATTTGTTAAGGCAATTACGCAGCTCTTTTGGTGGCTGAGGAAGCGGTGGGGGTTGGGTACATTTGTCCCGCTTTACTGGGGACTTGTTTGACTAACCAACGCCCAGGTGTAAAATGAACTTCTACCTGCATTACTTCGGCAACTATGTTTTTTATTGGCCTCTACTACAATAAACCAGTAAAGCAAGCTTGTATTGACTATAGTCCGTTTAATTTTATTAACACAATCCTTCATTTTTGTCAATAATGTCCATATAGGCCAATCTCACGTTTTTAAATATCTTGTAGGAACCCTGTATACATTCTTAACGAGTTGTAACCGGTTTTATTTCAGGCTCTTGTGAAACTATGAAATGGGCTACATGTGACGGAAGCCCATGCACATGCCACCTAATGACTGGAAATGGCACAAAACAAGTTCTGGACTGCACCAAATGTAAGTACAGTACAGTTACGTGCATATTTGCCACTTTAGAGATGAATGAGATGATTTTAATGTATATTTTTTTGTATTTTCATTTCAGTGATCCCCAAGTGCTTCCTGATGCAGGCTGAGATGTACAGAGCCAGAAAAGGTCTGAGCACTCGTGGTATCGGAGGAAAACCAGACGAAACTGCATTTGTTGACAATGATGGCATCTACGATCCTGACTGTGAGAATGACGGTACATTCAAGGCCAAGCAGTGCAACAACACAGACACATGCTGGTGTGTCAACAGCGCTGGAGTCCGCAGAACTGACAAAGGAGACAAGGATTTGAAGTGCGAGGAGCTGGTCATGACATAGTGAGTTTGGATAATGCCAATAATATTACAGCAGTGGGTGGGGACATCTGGTTCTGAACAGCTCAATTAACCAGTGTCCACATGGAGACGTTGAAATAAGAGTTCTAAGGCTATAGGAACCATTGTATAATCACTTGAAAGAAATAACATGAAAACATGGCAAAATGTAGTTGGCTTCACAGGTTGACGCTGCTTTTTGTGATACAATTTTAATTATAATTTTCAGTTTAGAACAAAATAGTTAATAGAAAGAATAGATTAAATAAAATGTATACATAAAGACAGAACATGGTAAACCAAACATGGACAATCAAAATTACAGAGAAAAAAAATGAACCAACAGGAGAAGAACAACTTTAGGTCAAATAGTTTTGGTCATGAGTTGCATTTACTTCCATTTTAATACAAAGTAATGGTGAAATTGTGTTGATCAATAACTTGGTCTAATACTTGTCTTTTCTTTGTAGCTGGGTACGTCTTGAGCTCAAACACAAGCCAACTTCTGGAAACGTTGATGTTGCCAACTTGAAATCGTGAGTAAAATTTGTAATTGTACATTATACTAACCTATTAAAGTTGATTATAACACTATAATTATCTTGGTTCCTGATCCTTATATAGACTAAATGGTATATTCAGTATATATTTCTATTTTTTTGCAGTGCTGTTGCTGATGCCATGCACAAGCGTTACATGAACTTCAACAAGGACATGGTCGAGGAAGTTGCGGTGAGTTCCTCTTAATATAATGGTACAGAACAAACTAGATTATTAATTTAAAACAAAGTATTCTATCCTTTGATGTTGAAAAGCCCTCAAAATGTCACATAACAGAAAGCTGAAATGTATGAATAGGCCACTCCATTCCAACAATTAAGGTCTTTTACAATATAGACGTGCCTTTGTTTTTAAGTATTCAGCTTCAAAGACCAAATGCACTTGTAATGGGAATAAATCATACCTTACCTGTAGACTTAATATATTTTTTTCTTCTCATTTTTAGTATGACCCCGAAGCTCGCCTGATGGTGGTGGACGTCAAGCAGCCCAGGGGAATGCGCAAGAGCGAGCTGACCCATATGGCCTACTACATGGAGAAAGATGTAAGTTTCGTTGATCCTTTTTAATTTCATGTAGTTCATTTCACTTGTATTCAAAATGTTTCAGTGCTGTCAAAGTTGTTTTTTTTCCCTCTGTAATTTAAAGTTTATCCACCCGTCTAGTCTCAGAATAGAAATGACAAATCAAATGTATATGTATGTTTATATTTATTTAAAATGACCAAAGCTCCTCACAACAATATTACAATGGTATATTTAAATAAAAACCCTACGAATTTGCTTTGAGTTTTGCAAATATCTACATTATAATAATCATAAGAAATGATACAAATTTAAAAGAGAAAGAAATTGCCATTTAAAAAAAAATAATAATAAGTAATATAATAGGTATCCTTAGTAAACTAATTAAAATGCATTACAGTAATTTATGAAAAGTAAAATTAAGTACAAATGATTTCTAATCTTGTATATGTCTTGCTCTGTTTATAGATCAAGGCTCTGCCCCTGCTGAGAAGCCAGGACCCCTTCACCCCGACAGTTGGGGGTCAGAAGCTGGAGTTTGAGAACATTCTGGTTTACTACGTGGACGAGAAGGCCCCCACTTTCACCATGAAGAATCTGTCTGGAGGCATCATCGCTGTCATCGTGGTAGTCGTCCTGGCTGTAGTGGCCGGTCTACTGGTCCTGGTAAGCTTTCAAATTAAAACCGCACTATGTAACTTTTCAGGTGTAAAGTTGTGTCAATGGAGGTTTAGTTTTTTCTGGAATGTTCAGCAGTATAGATATTTTTAATCTTGCATTTATTCAATAGCTAATTTTATTGCTCAAAAATGCCTAAAAACATTTATTCCTACTGTGAGCGGGGTTACCTCTCCACAGATCTGATGGATAAGTGGCTGACCCCCTTCCTCACCTAATTGTTAATTATCCTATTAAAGTCATGCCAGGCATTATTCTTGCAATGTTTGGCCACACAATTGAATGGGCATTTCTACCACATTAAGGCAAAGGGTTTGATGGGGTGTGTCACAACCTTTCCCTAGCACTATAATGCAGTAATCCTTTTTCTACTTGTTTTGAACTTCAATTGAATGGGATGGGCAAAAATATAACTTTGTTTTACACGTTGACCCAAGTAAGTTTATTTTTCATTACTAAAAATCCATCTTTTTCTTGCAGGTCTTTGCCAAGAAGCGTCAGGGCAAGTACAACAAAGCCCAGCAAAGGGAGCTGGACAACATGTAAATACTAAATTGTCAGATATTGTACATTACTGAATGTGGGAGGGTGCCATTGTCAACATTTTTACTTGAGAATTGCAGATGGAAAAGGGACAATCAACTACAGGCTTCTTAATGTATTTGGCATTATCCCGTTAAGCCATTTTTATTTATGAATTGTAAAAATTCTTAAAACAAACTGTTAAACTCATACATGCCATCAAGAACTGTGCTTTTAAATGTATTAGATTTTGTTTTGAACCATGCTCTAGACTGTACAGTTTCTTACTTACCGTGTGTTTTTGTTGAAATGTTTTTAATAAAAGTGTTTTTAAAAGACATTTGTATAATTTGATTTGTGGACCTTACATGTTGGAGTTCTCAGTTTGTTTGAGTAGTTATCTCTCTATTGTGGGTGGAAAAATACAGCAGGTGTAGAGGGGGAGGGGCCACCAGGCAAGACAAATGGCTCTGACTAGGAGCCAATTTTAGTACTATTTTAGGATAAAAAATACAATTGGAAAAATGTGTATTAAAACTTATTTTACTATTTCTAACATGGAAATAATTTTTTGATGTGACCATGGTAACCAAGTCTTTGTTTACAGCCAGCATTAACCAAAAGGGTGTGGCAGACGTGCTTTAAATCTAAAGGCATTGTCCAGTATTTGGTACTTGCAAATTGCACCTCATTACCTTGAAGCTCCATGTATATGGAATACCTATTTTTAATCCTACTTTTCCATAGGGGCCTTAATTGTGTTGTATTAAATATATTCCACTGACTAACACTGATTTATTGAATTCTCATTTTCGACACATCAGTGGTTTTCCACGCTGGAAACATGCTGATGATTCTTAAGGAAGAAAAGTATAAAAGAATCTTAAAGTTGTAATATCTTGTTTAAACCATTTATGTTAAAAATTGTTTGTAGAAACATGATTGTAATGCATTCAATTTAATTCAAGGAAAATGTTACATTGAAATACTATTCCAATCTAATACCTACAGAACTGGTCTTAGAAATGCATTTCACAATCATACATTTCTTATGAACGCTCCATAAATTTCTTATGAACACCTTAAATTTTGATTGGTTTTCCTGGAAGAGAGTGTATTCTTCGTTGGCCAGGACACTGAACTGAACAATAACATGTATCCATAATGTTTTCATATGTCTCATTCATCTGTCATATTGTACTATCATACCACTGGAATGACCAATCTCAACAGTTCAAGGAAGTGAAGCAGGGTTGGGTCTGGTTAGTACTACAATGGCAACTGGAAACATCAGATGTCATAGTGAAGCAGAAGTGGCTTGTACATGCTGTCGTTGTGTCCGTTGGGAAGACATTTCACCTTAACTATAAATATGGTCTGATTTTGTTTTGGAGAAGTGGTGAGGGGACTTTTTTGGTTTGTTGGAGTTGTAGAGGACATGCGACTGTAGACGGCCATTTGGAGGCAGCAGAGGCATCAAGTTTGACTGGTCCATCCTGTTTTGGACTACTCCTAAAACGAATACACACTATATGTACACAACAAACACAGTAAAACAATATCTGCAGATTAAAGGGAATCAATGGTGACTCTCAACAAATGATATGAGGGAAAAACCTACTCCTTTAAAGGAACTGTATGTGAAATATGGATTTTAAATTCCATGACTGTGTCCCCAGATTATGAGGTAGACATGCTCAAATCAAATATAGCTTTTACTGATAACAACTGCAAAAACACAGACCTTAGTGATTCAAAGATGATGTTTTGATGCCTTCTTAAGTGGGATAAACTCCAGAAACATGACTTTTGATGACAAGAGGTGATTGGAGCCCTTATGTTCTTTTGATGACCCGGGATAAAACCCAGCAACTTCTAAGATTAGTGTAGGTCGCAGGGATATACCTCACACACAGATTACTTTCTATCTGTAAACTGTAAATCTTCTTTTTTGTACACAATAAATCTTTAAAAGCGGCTTTGTGTACCCTGTCCTGCTTTTCCCTAGTATGATATTCAATGAGTTCAGATTCAGAGAAAAACGTTTAATGCGCTCTTCTCACTGGGACTGGAGTCTCTGAACCAGGTGAACTGGAAACTGAAAAGAAGTTATCCCTAAAGAGTTACTTTTGACTTATTCACACCAGAGCCGACCTGGAAGAGGGAGATGAGACGATTTGGAAAAGTCCTCTGCCATCCGCATATCACTGTTTGGGGAAAGGAGATACATACACAAAAGCCCTAAGAAAATATTAAGCTAAGGGGACTGGTTCGCTGTTGATACTCCATCATTACAGGGAGTGTTATTTCAGGGATCAAAATGAGTTAACCAAGAGGTGAACAAACTTGTGAGGTTTCTAGTTACGTGAGTGTGCCGCAAACCCGGTAAATGCATCAGTTGCCAGTTTCAATGATCAAATCCAGTTGGTTCAAACTTATTTACTTTATTACTTTCATAATGACTTGAATCTATTTTGATAATATAAAGACAATTAATTATTCTTGCTGCCATTCACTTCTATAACAACTGTCACTTGGATGCCTGTTTGAATCTATATGTTTTTTTAATTAGGAATATCACATAATTTCACAACAAAAATAATCCTAATTACTGCTAGCTAACCCCATTTACATGCTTGGTGACTGTTGTAATTTCATCTGAAACACAGCAACTGTTACAATAATTATGTCTGTCACAATAACACAGTCAAAGCACGATATATTGGTACAGAGATATATGCCGATAAACAATAATATAGAAACTAATTCATGCCTCTGACACAATAACAATAATGCAAGATAATCCCAGTAAACTCTTTTTAAATAGACAGTATCATTACGTGGCATGAGGTGCAACAAATAAATAGCAGAATAAACCAATATTTAGCCATAGAAGAAACTTGTTGAACCTTTTACAGCTCAAATGTTAGTGAATTACAACAAAAAATACCACAAATATCGTTACTTTTACAAAGAAATTGTACACACAATAAATATTATTGTGTGTAAAATTACCATTACCAGTCTAGTAATAATGTTACATAATCTTACTCTTTAATTTATGTGATGTTTCCTGTTTGTTTCAGTTTCTTTCCAGTTCATCCAAGTTCAAATAAAAATGTATAGATGCAATATTTTTAGAATGGTGTGGAATTTATTTTCTCTCTTTAATTTCATTTGCATTAGCATACGGAAAATGCAAAGGAAGGTATTTCATGGCACAGGCAGCAGAAGTAGTTTGTAAAAGAGATTTGCATCAAAAAAACTTTACATAATTGAACTCTAATATGACAAAACGGTCTGACATGAAATAGCATTGATCCATGTAGCTTCCACAGTGGAAATAGGAGCAATGTTTTATGCAGACAGCCATCGTAGTTAGCGCTGATAAAATGTAGACACAAATATTAATAGGCCAATCCCTCACATTCACACCAACAAGGTGGGAGGAAAGTCTTTAATAATATTGTCAATATTGTTTTGAAGACATAGATAGAGATAGAGAGATAGAGATAGAGAGAGACAGGGAGATAGATAGATAGATAGATAGATAGATAGATAGATAGATAGATAGATAGATAGATAGATAGATAGATAGATAGATAGCTAGCTAGCTAGAGAGCAAAGTCAGCATCATGGCTGCCTCTCTACTGACAGTTACATGAATGTTACAAGGTTAAATATTCACAGAACCTTCTCTTGTATAGCTATTGTGTTCAAGACAAGAGCCAGCAAGTTGCCTTCATTGTCTCAACGTATGTCTTAACCAATGTAAACTTTTGGGAGTGGCTCATTCTTCACAAGATTTATTACATAGAAGATATTCGTAATTCATGTCAAAAATTATAAGATACAATGACAGGTATAGAGACTCAGGTAATCCATGTTATGAAGGACTACTTTTAGCCTTGTTTCGTAGGTGTTGCTCCACAGGAAACAGCCATCGTGTTGTGAGACAAAAGAAAGACACAAACAAATTCTTGAGTTGACGAGTCACAACATGTTTTGATGCTTCCGGCAATACCAGTGGCTCCCGCAACTGTCCCCAATACTGACTAATAGGTCAATACCTGTTTCAGTCTCTTTTGGCATTATATTGAGACTTAGGGTGTAGTAGTTTTAGTTATTTCAAAATCCCCGTTAGTTGTACTTAAAGAGCCCATATTACGCCATTTTCTGATCATCACAAATATACCTGGAGTTGTGTTTTGTTTCATTCACACGTTTAACACACAAACCCTGCATATTTGGGTGGAGTTCTTCTCTTGAACAGAAAACACTCTGTTCCACCTTGTGATGTCATGCGGTAATACAGGAAGTGCTCCACTGTGTTTTTAAACTCCATACACCTTCACTAGAATCATTTGTATGATTCAGCCCTGGAATTAACAATCTCTATTGATCGAAAGGTAAAAGCTAGCTGTTAACTTGAAAACTATGCCTACTTGACATCACAAGGTGGAACAGAGCATTTTGAGCTTTGGAGACATTGACAGACTAATAATAAAGTGTTACTCAAACATGTGTGAATGAAACAAAGCACAACTCCAGGTATGTTGTTAAGGAGATATTCTAACATGACTAAAAGCTCAAAAGAGTAAACTTTGTGTAATATAGTACTTTAAGTAGATCTATTATTATTTTAAAGTAACAGTACTTATTACTTAATGGGTAATAATGCTGCTCTGTTGCATATGTTTCTAATGCCGTCTTTGTTTTGCCCCCAGAGCCCCGCCTGTCCCTGTTGTCTCCATAGCAACGCTCAGGTGAAGACAAAAGCAGGTCTCAAACTGGTTCAGACAGGTAAGGGATCAGGTGTCCTCCCTCCCTCTGTCCCTCCCCCTCCCTGCCTATAGCTGCATACTGCCCTTCACTCCTATGCTAGGATTAAAAAAGGACCAAACCAGGACTAAAGCACTATTGTAATAGGACTAACTAAGGACCAAATTACAAAGAATCCAGGAATAAACCAGGATTTAACCAGAATTAATCCACCATTAACCCAGTGTCAAACAAACCAGATGTTATATAAGACCAAACCAGGGCCAAAACAAAAAACAGACCTGAACAAGTACCTACAAAGAACCCAAAACTAAACCAGGACCTAACTTGAACTAAACCACAACCAAGAGTCAAAACAGGACCAAATAGGGCTGAAGTAGAACTGAACAGGACTACTGTATGTAAACTAAACCAAATCTAAATTATCACTAAGAACCAGGACCATGTCAGAATAAACAGAGACTGAACCAAGTCTAAACCGGGACTGGAATGGTTTCAACATGGTGAGCTTCTTGTCCCTTCGTCACACAGACCGAGAGGGAAAGATTTTGAAGGCGGGGTCAATAAAACAAGTATCGACATGTCATTCACACTTTGACCAATGAGGAAGCAACATTCAGGTTAGGGGGCAGGAGTTACGCAGAAAGAGTGTGGATTCTGTGAGTTCAGCAAAAGCCATTTATTATTGATTAACTTGAAGCCTACTTTTAAATGGGTAAAACATATCAGATGTCAGTAGGAAATTATATATACATCTATGCAAGACCCTACTGCAATTAACAGCTGTTTTACATAAACAATTGGGTATGATACTTTATTGTTAAGTGCATTTTTTAAACTATGTGACCCATGTTGCCAAATGAAAATCTAATGATATTTAGTTTAAAACACTTCTACCCTTTGTTGGTTTTCTGATGACTATCCAGATACAGTTATTATATATATAATAAATTGCAACAAATGTTATTAAATCAATCAAAATTATTTGCAGCCTTGATTTGAGTTGTAATCCTGTACCTGTACCAAAAGGTTTAGCCGTACTAACACAGTAATATTTGCAATGTTTGCTGTTGCATCACTGGAATGAACTGGAACAAATTGACCACAAATATTTTAAAAATGTCCTCCAGCTTTTGCACCTATACAGCTCATCAACCAACTCCTTGAACTTTTCCACATGATCTACCCTGAATTCATCTTTTCTTTTTACCTTTTATAAATTTACATTGTACTTCCCAATATCCCATAATGAATTTGTCTCTCCATAATAAACTGGAGTTTTTCCACTTGCTTTAAGTGTTTGTACATCATTAACATTCAGTCTGGTTGTTCAGTAACTATAGCACACAACTTCCCTATATCACCCAGTTAAATCTTTATTAAGGGTGCAATATGTAACCTTTTCAAAATGTCTGTATAATCTAATCTAATCTGTATAATTTCAGTCGTCCAGATCTGATCGATACTTTGGGATTTTACAACCTTCCTAAAAGAAAAATTTAAACCTGTCAACTAGACAAAAAGTGAAGGAGTGAAGACGTTTCCCTGCTCATCTAAGACGCTTCTTCAGTTCTGGTCTGTACACTGCCTTCTCTATCTGAAGGGAGGAGATAACAACACTGAAACTGAAACACACCTATTCTTTATAGTTTCTGTTTGTTAGCTAGGTCTATTGAGCTACATCAAGTGTGAACTGTGCCTGAATCATACTAAGCATAATCATTCAGGCCCCAAACACTCTCACACCCATTGTCATACTGGCTTTCTTTGTATTGATTTGGGTCTGAGGATGGAGTTATAAATTTCTGTTCAAAGAAGGATTGTCTTTCTTAACAAAAATTGCTTCTTTAACTCCTCTCATAAACCATGTCTTTTCTTAGGTTAAGATCTGTACCTCAATATCTTCAAAGGAGTGGTTAGTAGATTTGAGATGAAGATGTATAGCAGACTGGGGTCCTGAGGAGCTGTTGAATCGGTGTTGGTACATTTTCTTTTGTTTTTTTATATATAGAGTTAGCTTGTTGCCTTTTTGACTAATCCCATATTGTCCAATTCTGTCATATCATATCTAATCATAGGCAAAGCATGATTCACTTGCTCAAACAGTGACAATGGTCTATGTCTATTTATGAGACATGAAAAAAATTAAGAATTGCTAGCCCTAAACTGTAAAGCATAGATAGAGCATCATCAAAACAAGGTTATAAACGCTATCTAGACATTTCACTGTTATTTTCAATCACTTTCCAATCATTTAAGTATACAAATAGGTGTGTTAGTTTCAGTGCTTTAGCTTCTCCCTTCAGCTAGATATAAGGCACCAGCAATCTGACCAGAACTGAAGAAGCTCCTTGGATGATCAGGGAAACATCTTCACTGTAAAAACTTTGTCCAGTTGACAGAATTGAAATTTTCTTGTGCTACGACAACACAAAGATACTCAATTTTCAAGTATTGTTGTAAAGCTAGAGTTGTAATGTGCCATCTGGTGGTGACACATAGAGTTTAAATCAAAGCAGCTCTGTGGTTAATGACTGAGCCTGGATCATGTGACTTGCAGGTGCAAATAAACAAAACACAATCCACATTCAAATCTTGGTCCAACACTCACGCATACGGAGAAGAGTTTAATCTAATGTGTTGTAGATGTGTAACTAACTCTTTTGTGCAATTTGATGAGGTCATTTAAAAAAAAAAAAAAAGTTACTAAAAGGTCATAGATCTATCCAATTATTGAATCTGATAATTGATCATTGTGAATATGTGCTCAAGCAGAATGGCCAAAATCAGAAAAATGTCTCCCATAACAGAAAAAGTGCACAGTGGTTTACTATGGTTAGAACACTTGTTTGCCAACATAAATGGCAAATCTGAATGTATGCGGATTTAACCATTCCTAGCTAAAAAAAGAAAAAAAAAAAGAAAAAAGAAAAACAAAAGAAAAGAAACTTTAGTGCCCTAACACTATATAATAACATATGCACTATCCTCTGCCACCACCTGGTGATGTGTGCATGTACCGTCAGTGGCCCTGGCTGGCCCTGCAGCTACCTCCTCCTGGTGGTGAGTGTATGTACCTGCAGTGGTCCGAGTTGGTCCTATGGCTGCCTCCCCTGGTGGTGACTGCATGTACCTGCAGTGCTCAGGTCTCTGCACTGGCTCCTGTGGCTCAGAGAACAGACTTGAAAGCAGCTCTGCTTGTGAACAAGTCTCTCCATGGACCAGCACCAAAGTACATCTCTGACATGTTAGTGCCATATGAACCATCTCACACTCTGAGGACTTCAGGGACTGGCCTCCTGCTGGTGCCCAGAGTCAGGACTAAACATGGAGAATCAGCGTTTCAGTTTTATGCAGCTAAAACCTGGGGCAGTCTTTGTGAAGATGTGAGACAGGCCTCTACTTTGTGAATGTTTAAATCCAGGCTCAAAACATTTCTGTTTAGCTGTGCATTTGACTGAAAGACTTATATTCTGCACTCTTATCTTTTAATGTTAATCTTATTATGATTACTTGTGATTATTTATGTTTTTTTATTTGTTCTATTATAATTGTAGTCTATAAAACACTTTGAATTACTTTGTGTACAAATTGTGCTGTACAAATAACTTTCTTTGCCTTAACCTTGCAATACATTTAGTAGGAACCCTTATTAATTGATCTCTCCGCTCTGTATCGCTCTGAGTCTGTCTTCTTCTGCTTTCTTTTCTAGTATTGGACCATACAGAATGCACCAAAGCGAGCATGCACTGCCACTCTCGGGTCGAATGCCTCAAAGTGAAGACATACTCTGTGTGCAGCATGCACCGCAAGGGTTACCAGCAATGTTCCCTCTAATTTTTCACGAGTCTGAGCAAACACACAAACTCCCTGAGCGGTCCCATGGACCACTGTGAGCGACACCAGACGTGCGCACTGTGGTCATGCTGCATCGCACCCATCCAAGTTAAATGGTTTATTAAAAGAAACAAATTACCGCATTTACATTTCTGTTATAAGACTTTTAATTAAGTGCTTTAGCCACTTACACAATGAAAATGACAAAAATCTTGCTCATGACCTGTGTAGTATGTTAATGCTATTGGAAGTATATATATTTCATTTTAACTATGGCAAAACATGAGCTTCCAACCAAACCAAGACAACTGTAAACTCCAATGTTGAAAACACACTTAACATTTTTATGATAAAGCTCTGACTCGTATTATTTTGCTTGATTTTTACAACTCATAAACTAGTGACAGTATCAATGACCAAAACACACTGAGAGGAATCTGTATCTGCACACCCAGCAGATTGGCATTAGCTAATGCTAATAATTACACATAATACACATTTGACTCACAATTAAGTCAATAACAGAATAAACCACGCTTACCGATCAGGAACAGCATCCAGTCCATCAAATCATAAGGTCCTCTGCTCCTGAGTCCACCATGAGATCTTCACTCGGTTCCACGAACCGCTCCGGGTCCGAGATGCCTCTAGTTTAACTTGTACAAACATCCACAGTGTCCTCGGTCGCGTACTTCCTTTGTTTTGTCAGTTTCGTCATGTTTAAAACGCAAAACTGCTGCAAAACAGTGCATAAAATTACGCAATTACGCGCGTAATTTTACGCGCGGATCTTTGCCTGAGGGCGGGCCGTCGGAACGTTAAGGGGTTAAACACTTAGAATCATTAGCGAGTTTTCACTCCACATCGGCCACATCGGCGAAAACTCTGGTAGCGACACATGAGGAGCCTGTCAATGACGTAGATAAGCTGCGCAAATACGTATGTGAATCACATAATTGTCTGGAGCAGCTCGTCCCCGGTCACACTCACTGACTCACATTGAAAAATAGCGCAGGGTGAATTGTTGTGTTTATTTTATTTTCAACTACGGTTCGATTTTTTTTTTTGTGCGCAGCACAGATTTTCTGTGCGCGGAGACCGTGTCAGCAGTGCGCAATTGCGCACGCGCGCAGCTTGGAGGGAACAGTGGTTACCAGGCAATGTAACGGTGTGCAACAACCTCGATGAATGCTCCAGTGGCCTGAACAACTGCCACCTCAAAACCTAGAACAATACTTTAGGAAGTTTTGTTTGTGAATGTCTACAAGAGATGGGGAAAGGGTGAATGTAGAGAGCAAAAACACTGATGGATCACTTGAGTGCAATTGTAAAATTACATACTACCATCCTGCTAGTAATATGAAATGTGCTGATGTGGACGAATGTAGAAATAACCCCTGCCACATGAATGCAATCTGTCATAACACTAAAGGTTCCCATACTTTTATGTGTATTGAAGGATTTGAAGGCAATGGTACCACATAAAGACGTAAAGATAATGGATTTACAAGGTTCATAAACCTTATCAAAGAAAGAATTGGTGCATTTTACAAGGACCTTAAGGGTATGTTTGCAAGTGTTTTCCAGCACCTTCACACTTAACCTGACCTCAATGGTCTGCAGCTTTTTAAAATTCACCCATGTGAAATATTGGGCAAATCAGAAGTAATTTGTTGTGTTTTAAGGCGTTTTTGACAAGCATAAAGATGTTATTGATGGGGTGATGTGTAAGTACAATCAGGTCTTATTTCTGACACACATTCCAGATGAAACATTGTTTATTATTAAAAAGCTGATTTGTCCAGAGCCCTGCAATTGTTGTATATGAACACTCTTGGCTTGGCTCTTGGGATATTTTTTTTTTAACCTTATTTAATACTTCACAGATGCACCTAGAGCTCAATGCATTTGTAATTTCAGGGTGCAATGTTTTCACTGGCAGGAAAAAGTTTTCAAAAACTACGTTAAAACTACTGGTAACTTGATTTACATTCCTCTAGCAAACCACAGACTATACAGATGAACATCTTAATTTTAATATATTTTAATAGAATTACATTAATTTCAAGACATTTTAAATACCTTCATGTTAAATAAATAAGAGCTCACAATACCCGTTATGCAGGCAAATATTGATATAGACATATTCAGTACCTCGTCAACTCTTACCTTTTCTACATGCTCTATCCTTCATTCATCTTTTCTTTTTACCATAAAACAACATTACACCTTCCAAATATCCCATAATACATTTCTCTCTCAATACTGACCTGGAGTTTTGTCACCTCCTTGTGTGTTTGTACATCATTAACATATAATCTGGCTGCTCAGTAACTACAGCACGCAACAGTCCAAACTCACCCAGTTACAGCTTCAACTCACTTCAGCTTCTGCTACACTACTAAAAAAATAATATCCACACATACTGTGGGTTAAAATGACTTAACTTTATATTATTTAACTTAAAGGGGCAATATGTAACTTTTTTGTAGAGAGTCTACCACCTGCATGTCTTGATGGAAATGTAGCTTTGCCACAGTATGGTATTAAACCTATCTATCTTTATTGAGGCTGAAGCAGGTAGTGCTGTCAGATCAAGTTACAGGTCAGATCTGTTGAGAGGCGACACCACTTTCAGTAAGAATGCATGTTTTGAGGATCAAAAACATCTCCAATTGAGTAAATACATGTTATACCAGTTTAATGCTGTTCTGTATTCTAGGCAAAGCAACAACATCCCCATGGACACAAGCAGATGGTGTACGCTTTATTAAAAAAAAAAAAAAAAAAAGTTACATAGACCCTCTTTATTAAGTTGAGTAATTTGAATAGTTTAGGTCATTGATTCACATCAAATATCACCAATGATAATATTTGGCTTGCTGAGTACCACCAAATCTATAACATGACCATAAAGTGTGGCTAAATGTGGTCTAATGTGGTTTTTATTCTGCACTCTTCTCTTTTAATGCTAATTTTATGATCATTATTTGTGATTATTTATGTTTTGGTTTGTGTGATTTTAATGTCTTTCTTATTCTGTAAAGCACTTTGAATTACCTTGTGTACGAATTGTGCTATATAAATAAACTTGCCTTGCCTAACCATTTCTAAAGTGAAAATAAACCATGACAAAGGCAGTCCTAATGATCAACCCAAATGACAAAAACATGAACAGATTTACCACTTCATCACCACAAATCCTCAAAGTGCAGAGCTTCAATAATCCACATTTTTCTTTTGCTTTGGCCTAGTCATGAAATGATTGTTATGTTCATCTGATCGTGAACCAAAGACAAATTGGCTCTTTCCAGTCAGCATGACCATTTCTGTCACAATTTAACCTATCTGAGATATTTGCTGAGTGGTCCCAAAATCAATAAATCCTGACAGATCAGGCAGTGGACAGGGAGCTGCAGGTGGATGTCACTCATGACAATGTTAAATACTTTACAAATGTGAGGAAAACTTCACAGGAGGACACTTCTGCTTTTAGGTACATTTCTGTGTGTCAGTGCAATGCTAACTTTTATTAAAACATTAGATGTAACATAACATAACAATATAACACTCATTTTACTCATAACACTAACATTTTTAGGTGTAGATTATCTCAGCCTGTGGCCCTAAATAATTATTAGGCTCCAAAATTAGCATTAGCGCAGCCACTTTCAGTAGCATCCACTCGTATCTCCCTGTCTGCTGCCTGATCTGTCAGCATTTATTGATTTTAGGGCAACTTGGCAAAAACCTCATTACATTACATTGCACCTGAAATGATTGGAAGTAGCTGTTTACACAGCTCCTACACAGAGCCGATTTCCACTATGATGGACAATCAACTTTAAGTTAACTCCATGTTTGCTTAGTTTATTTATAATTTGAACCTAAACCTGATTTAGATCTGGTGGTACTTCAAGACCAAATACGTTTTTTGGAGGTAAAATCTGAGAACATTGATCTACATCAGAGGTCCAAATCAAGATTTATATTCTGAATTCTAGGCATTTAAATATATTAATTTTTACAATGTAGATTTTATGAAGATTAAACTTTATACAGCTCTGTTCACAGAGATGCACTTTACAGCAGAGTAGGAAAAAACAAAAAACAAAACATTACGCAAACTACTCAACATATGTTTTTAAAATTAAAATCATATAGTAATTTGGCTTATTAATATTTGCAGCATTGAATATACATTTCCAGATCCATAGAAACAATATCGATATAACTATAATTGGATGACATTTAGAGAAAATATCTGTAAAATCTATTTATCTAATTGTGTGCAAGTTTTGTACCACTTGCATATGACCCCACAAGTCTTAGTTGTTCTAGTTGTTTCTTAGTTGTATTTTTAGCCTAGACAAAGAAGAGATGAACTTTTGTCCAGTTGCAGCAGCCCTCCTTAAAGAACATGGAATAAGATCCAGTTATTAACATTATGATAGAAATTTTGAATTAAATTATGATTACAGTTATTTTAGCAATATTTTATACAAATATTTAAAAGTCTTTATCTCGAAAGTAATACTATTTACAACATTATATGATAAACCATTTTTAAGATTTGAAAGAATTATTATCCCAACAAACACAAACTAGAAGTCTCAGCAAATGTATAAGAAATAAAGCAACAAAACAATAAAATATCACAGTTCCAAAAAAAAAAAAAAGAAAAAAAGAAAAAAGCTACATTATCCTCAAATCCACTACACCTCTTCAAGCTTTTCATGTTCTCTATTGCTTTTTAATATTAAATGCCCTGTGCTTGATTGCTTTTCATGCATTTGAGCAATTTTTGTCAAGCCCCAGTAAAAATATATTATATTATAAATAGCTCTTGGGGTCAAAATAAGTCCACTGTGTGCTATCTGTGTACTGCATCTAATTATAAAGCATTTGATTGTTTGATAATCAGGAAGTGCATGTTAGCGTACTAGTTGTTAGCATTACCGTGACTGCAAAACTCCGCTCTGGTCTCTAAGATGGTGAAGGTGAAGTGAGGAATAACTTTGGATCAATACAAATGTTTTTTAAAACTGTAAAAGGAATGGCCGACTGATTCTGATTCTGATTCTGACAGCACCTTTATGGTACGGATAATTAATTTTCTCTCCATAGTGTAATATTGACCCTTGAGACAAAGTGTTTAGTAAATACTCTTGACCCTGTTTTATTGTAAAGTTTGTGTGCGGTTTACTCACTGAGCAAACACTTTGACAAGAGTTTCAGTTTCTTATCTTTATAAAACAATTGAAATATCTAACTATCAATGACTGATAGTTTTAGAGCTTTAGGTTAATAAACCACTCAGCTGAAATAACACCTTAAGCAGAACATTATAACAACTATATTCAAAGCTCATAGTCCACTGCAGACAGGAAACAATATAACAGTTGTAAAGAATTGGCTCTTGTCAGACTTACTCAACTCTTTATAATAGTTCAATGGCTTATAAAATACTCATAGTCAGACATATTGTTTGGATAGAAGATAGTTGTGATTTCTCAACTGGAGCCTTTTGTTGTAAAATAGCATATTCTAGGGTCCAGTTACTGATGTAAATGATCAGATTCAACATTTGTGAATTCACCTTTTAGACATTTCTTATGAGAATACCATGTAATCAATAGGAAAAACTGGCTCTGGCCCCTCATCTGGGAGTATGACTTCATCACATTGTACAATCTGTAAACCACCAATAAATAGGAAGCTGAAAACTATGAATATAGACTTGGGACTCCCTAAAGGTTCGGCATTTTGTTATGGGGACGGAACTTAGCGTTCTATATTTTTGCATTTTTTACATCAAAAATGCATACATATTTTTGATGTATGTATTTTTTCATTGTCAGGTTAAGGTTAGGGTTAATACTAGAGTTAGGTTTGGGAACTCTTAATTTGTCTGTGTAAACCCTCAGTCGTCCAGGTCTGATCCATAACTTCGTCTTTTGCAACTCTTAATTTGGTTAAGTTAAAGCTTTGGGACACGGGAAGCTAGCTCCTTCCCCATAACAAAATGTCAAAGAATTTAGAGAGTCCCATATAAACTTTGGTGCAACTAAATATTCTTTCTGTATCTTTTTATATTGAAGTTAGAGCAGTGTGGGTGCCTTGCTGGGACGTCCCATGGCAGGAGGGGACTTGCTCCGTAGTTCTTTGCTCTTGAGGCTGATGGGCTGAGCCACCATCAGGGCGGGGGCAGAGAGGTGGTGCGCTGCGGACTTCTGCTGGTGTGCACTGTTTATGTAGCTGGAGATGAGAAGAGTCACCTCCCGAATCTGGGACAAACAAAAACAATAGGTAATACTTTACACCCTTGAAATGTGAATGTCTAGTAAATTATATAATCGTGTTTGATAAGATATTTTTCATTTTACTCACCTTAGAGCTGTCCATAGAAAACAAATGTTTTTCTGAAGGTTTGTCTTTGGTCCCATTGGTACTCTGTCCCACCACCAGCATGAAGTCCTGCTTATGGCCTCCAAACGTCATCAGATTCTTGTACGAGTGAGAGACCATTGGTTTCTATGGGATATACAGAGCTTTAAGTATCACAAACAGCAACTAAATATGTATTTCTAATTAAGATGCATTTAAGGTGCACTTTGTAGCGTTTATCAAGGAAGTTCTGCTTGTCTCCAGAGATGACAAGCAGCGGACTAGAATGTTCCACAGTATGGCATTAACCTTATGGATGGCGAAAATACTAGTCAAATCTGTGGCTAGGCAAGCCTGCGCATAGTAAGAATATTTTTCACTGTAGCATTGAAAACACTGAATGAAAAGATGAATTGATGCCCAACTGTAGGACTTGCAATGCAAAGCAAAAAAAACAAACAAAAAAAACTCCATGAAGACAAGCAGGTGATGGACTTCACCACCAGAAAAGTTGCATACTGCACCTGTAAATAAAAGATCACAATTTTACCATTGAGTTGTGCTCCAGGACACTGATGCCATCTTCATGAACAGCGAGCCACACACGTCCTGCCTGTTCCGGAGATGCACTCTCCCACTATAACATAGTCAGATATGTATTTACATTATCCAATTATTATTAATTGCTATGGCAACTGTCCTAATTTGACATCATTCTTAAACACATGGATAGGGCACCAATTTGTCTGTTTGTTAATGTGCATGTGTAAATCTATTGATTGTGATGCTATTACTGGTTCATGTCTATAACTCACTTCTGCCTCAAACAGCTTAGCTCCAAAGAACGGCCACTTTCTAGCGACAGTGAGATAGATCCGAACACACTCAGATGAACTTCGACCCCTGAGAGATGCCCACCGAGCTGCCAGCCGCTGTAGGAATTGTCTGATGGGGAACACAAAAAACATTATACACTGATGACTACGTTACTGTATAGAATAATTTATTTGAATAACACTGATTCAGACTTAGTAACATGTTCATGTTCATGCTTTATTAAAGCTATTTAAGGTGTAGTTATTATAAATGTGGCACTGAGGAAAATATTAGGAAGGAATCCACCCACGTCCTGTTCACAGTGTAATTGTATTGGCTGATAAGAAGCTAAGGTGGTTTAAGTAACAATATGATACTCTTTCAGAATTTACCAAAGTGGAAGTAAAAAATAAAGTTGACTTTTGTATTTGAAAGTTATATTATTTGTATGGCTTTCTGTTTTTAAATGTGTGTGTTTGTACCTGAGTTGTTCTTCTGAGAGGGACCTTCTGTAATGTTTGGGGTAGAATCTCTCCAGAACTTGTTTGAGGGTTTGAGTGGATTTGGTGAGGGCTGAACCAGGAGCGGAAAATGGACGCTCAAAATCACCAAACTCCACCTACAAGAGTATAGTATGGAATAAAGTTACTCTTACACTGGTGTAGACTTGATTTGGTCTTAGTTTTGGCCTAGTCTAGTCCAGCGTAAGTAATCTTATCTGCAGGGAAAATGTAATCACTTTGACTGGATTGTGTTACAGAGTTTATGTTACAATATGTATATATTTGGCAACGTAATATTTTATTGTTTACCTGCTTTAAATAACACAACATAACTGTTATATACACAACTTTCACAATCTGTTGCACTTAAATCTGACTTTAATTGAATTTTAAATCATACATGTCTTTATATTTAAATGATCTCATATTCAATTATTCATAAGATTGTGTTGTGTTGTAAGTGCTAGGCAAATACAGTTATCATTATTATACATTTTCTGTGCAATCGCTCAGTCATCCAGAATAGTTTCATAACAACAAAAGGTGTAAACAGTAGTAATAGTCCAGATGTCCACTTTGCATTATGAAAGTACTTAAACTTTAAGATTAGTTTATCTTTCTGACCTGGGCCAAGAGGGCCGCCATCTCCAGAGCCAGTTCTTTATTAACAGGGAAGTGTCCCGCTACAATCGATTCATTGGTTTGATACGTCAACAGGACCCGCTCCCTGTCGGACTCCCCCCTCGCCTGCAGAGAGAAGTACAGCCTAGAACACAAACAAACAATAGTTAGTAAACTGTGTGTTCACACACCATGTCAAAACCATGAAGACCATGAAACTAAACCTGGAATAGGCCATAATTAAACCAGGGCCATACTAAGTCAGGACAAAACCAGGACAAGTGTGAACATTACAACAAATAAATGAAATATTTTAAATCCAAAGATCTGTAAAAGCAACTGCCTTAGCTAAACTATTTCTGTATTTTTGCCCCTCAACTTAAAGACTTACTGAAAAATTACCTTCTTGATGTATGCTAGAAAAAAATGGATTCAAAAATGGGGATGTGACCTGTTCTTGTAGGTAAGACGAACAGTCCTGGTGTTTTCGGACTTCCCAGTGTGCTGCTCCTTAGAGACCTGCTCCCATTTCGAAATTATGTCACAAATCTATAAAAAGGACCATATAGGACTTTTAATATATTATATAATATATAATATAGATGGAGCACACGATGCAGAGGTGAGGGTCAGGTGGAGCCAAGGATAATAATAACTATTATTTCATTTATACAACTCATTTCATATGGTAAACACCGACTCCATGTGCTAGTGCAATAAACAAATAAATCCATTACAAGAACACAGAAATCATACATTAATAAAATTTAAATCAACCAAAAGCTGGGGGATGCAGGAGAGAGTCAGATGGAGCAGATGATGTAGGGTTGGTAGAATTCTGATTATTAAAAACCTTGATTGCCCCCTGCAGACAGTGCTCCAGATCACGCCCTGTTGGATCGTCTGTGTACAGGCTGAACCCGGACAGACCCGTTTTCCTGATCTCCAAGTCCTGGTTTAGTCGAGTCTGAAACTCATCCACTGTAGTAGATGCATCGAAACTGACCACCTGAAAAAATTAAGCTGATTAGGAATTAAATTTCTATAACCTGTTTAGCAAAACAACAACTGTATGCACTAGTATAAAAGTTATTATTCCTACTTAAATGAGCAAAAAATGTTTATGTTTGTAGTTCGTCACCTCCTTGTCTCCATAGAAATGTTATTGCTAATGTTATAATCACTTACATATCTTGTATTTATTCATTTACAGATTTGCCATCCACAGATTCGACCTTTAATTTGGCCCGTTGGTGTCTTGGCTTGTCTCCAAGAAGATAGATACATAGATACAAGATAGATACATTGCCATGTTGTAGACCAATCAAGACAAAGCAATAACATCTCTATAGAGGCAATATGTGTGCTCCTCACCCTATCTCTAAGTGAGCACCAAGCCTCACAGCAGAGGAAACTCATTTCGGCCACATGTATCCACGATCTCGTCCTTTTGGTCATTACCTAAAGCTCATGACCATAGGTGAGGGTAGTAATGTAGATTGATCAGTAAATCAAGAGCTTTGCCTTTCAACTCAGCTCATTCTTTACCATAACAGTCTGATACAGCAACAGCATCACTGCAGATGCTGCACCGATCTGCCTGTCAATCTCACGCTCCATCCTTCCCTCACTCGTGAACAAGACCCTGAGATACTTGAACTCCTCCTTTGAGGTAAGGACTCTACACCCGGAAAGGGCAAGCCACCTTTTTTCTGATCAACAACAATGGATTGGATATGGAGAGGCGGATTCTCGTCCCAGCCGCTTCACTCTTGGCTGCAAACTGCCCCAGTGCCTGCTGCAGGTCCTGGCCTGACAACATTATCTGCAAACAGCAGAGATGAGATCCTGTGGTCCCGGAAACGGACCGCTCCAGCCCCTGGCTGCACCAAGAAACAATGAACAGAACTGGTGACAAAGGGCAACCCTGGCAGAGTCCAACACGCACTGGGAACACGTCTGACTTATTGCTGGAAATGTGAACACAGCTCCTGCTCCGGTCATACAGAGACCAGACAGCCCTAAGCAAAGAGCCCCGCACTCCATACTCTCAGAGCACCCCTCAAAGGACTCAACGAGGGACACGGTCGAATGCCTTGGCCAGATCCACAAAGCCCATGTGGACTGGTTGGGCAAACTACCATGAACCCTTGAGCACCTGATGGAGAGTATAGAGCTGGTCCAGTGTTCCGCGACTGGGACGAAAACCACACTGCTCCTCCTGGATCTGAGGTTTGACTGCCAGTTGGATTCTCCTCTCTAATACCCTGGAATAGACCTTACCGGGAAGGCTGAGGAATGTGTGTCCCATACCCTTCCCCTTCTAAAACAGAGAGACCACCACCCGAGTCTGCCAGTCCATCGGCACTGTCCCTGACTACCATACGATGTTGCAGAGACGTGTCAGCCAAGACAACCCCCACAATATCCAGAGACTTGAGATACTTGGGACAAATCTCATCAACCCCTGGAGCTTTACCATCAAGGAGCTTGCCAACCACCTCAGTGACTTCAGCCAGAGTGATGGATGAGTCCGCCTCCAGGTCCCTGGTCTCTGATTCCTCCTTGGAAGATGTTACAGTGGGATTGAGGTGATCCTCAAAGTATTCCACCACCTCACAACATCCCCAGTCGAGGTAAACAGCTCTCCATCTGCACTGTAAACTGTGTTGGTGACACACTGCTTCCCTCTCCTGAGGTTTGGCAGAATGTCTTTGAGGCTGACCGATAGTCCTCACCAATAGCCTCTCCGAACTCCTCCCAACCTCGAGTGTTTTGCCTCTGTGACCACAGCTTGTCAATTAATATTTTGGTACTTTCCACAGTTGCTAAAAATAGATTGTGACACCATGGGATAACCCCTTAGACACCATGGGATAACTCCTTAAACACCATGGGATAACCCCTTAGACAAACATACACTAAAGCAAAGCCATTATGTCAAAACAACCTCTTCATTTCCACTTCTAACATTCTGTAACAAACTTGTTTTTCTTACACAATTCTTTTTTTAGAGTATTTAAATACAGAATGCGTAACATGTGCCGGTTTGTTTGTCAAAGGTTGTGACATCACCTGTAAAGTGGGGTGTTAGATATATTATCCAAATCATTCAGGCCTAATACCTGGTAGGTGTTGTTGAGAAAGTGGACGGGGACACTGAAGGGAAGGGAGTGGTGATATGGGTTCCTCAGTAAGATGGACAGAATCTCCATTCGGGATGGCCTGGACTGCCTCTCCCCTTTCTGCTGAGTGCGCTCCATAGACCTCTGGCAGTATATGGCGTATTTACCCACCTCTGACCTAAAAATAACATAAGGTAAAATGATTTCAAACTACTGAAGTAATAAACTGCATAATTATTTAGCATAATTACTTATTCATGTTTGTATTTAGGCAGGTTTAGGTAGTCCTGATGCAAGCTTAGAGGATTTTTACCTGTGCATGTTTTGGGTTTAAGGTTTAAGAGCAGCAATAAATTTACATAGGAACAACAAATGGTGAAAATAATACAATGAATACATTGTGAAATTGATTGCTCCCAGGTCAGCAGAAGATAGAAGATTGATAAGCTATTAATTCAGCTTTGCACTTTTGTAACATTGTAACACATATTGTAACCAAACTCTGATTTCTTTGCACAAACAGTGATAATGGTAAAGTCTCAGTCTAAGTATCTTCTTATTTTTGGAGCAATACCTTGAGTCTCCATGTCGTTTGAGATGCACCTGAAGTAACCATAGAAAAGGATGCTGGGGTAGGAACAGTCCCACGCACAAGGCCAAAAACTGCCAACCCTAAAATAAAAAGAAATTAAGCACAGTTAAAAAAAAAATGTTAAAAATAATTACAAAAAAGTTACTATATTAAAAAATAAATTGTACTAAAAAAAAAATCAAGTTAAGTTGTTTTGGTCAAAAGTCCCCAAAAAGTAGGAAAAAGTTAAGTGACCAAAATTAAACACAGAAATATGAGGTAATATATAAAAAAAATACATATATTATCACTCTATTGATCAGAAACTGGATTCACAATTTATAGCTATGGGGAAGTAAACTAAAAGTTCTGTAAAGTATAAAATCTGTTCACAGCCCTAACATAATACAAGGCAATATGCACCACCTCTGTCTACTCCTGGTGGTGAGTGCTAGGATGACCAGATGGAAATCAACCAAATGTGGGACGGCACCTCTGAGGGTGGACACTATAAGTGGAAGTGGTGAGCAGACAGATACTGCACACAGAGCGCACAAAGCGGGACATCTGGTCACTAGTGACTGTATCTTCAGTGCTCCAGGCTGGCCCTGTGGCTGTCTCCCTCTGGTGGTGAATGTATATACCTGCAGTAACCCACGCTGGCCCTGTGGCTGCCTCCCCCTGGTGCTGAGTGCATGTACCTGTAGTGGTCCGGGCTGGCCCTGTGGCTGCCTCCTCCTCGTCTGTTTGATGAGCTGGCAGAAGAGCTCGTTCTGCAGCTCTGAATGGGCCAAACACACCTGGAGTGCGCTCTGAGCCAGGGATACATGGTAGTCTATGGCAGGAGCATCGATCGCCACGTTTATGAACAGCTGACAGGTCTGAAAACAAGGTCAGATTAAACACAACTTTAATTGTGGTTAATTTAGTATTTTCTTTATCAAAGCAAGTGTGGTTAAGAGATTAAGAGGTTTTGTTAGTTTTATATATATATATATATATATATATATATATATATATATATATATATATATATTATTAGGCCGAGATAAACATATTTGTTTGCCTAGCACCAAAGTACATCTCTGACATGTTAGTGCCATATGAACCACCTCACACTATGAGGACTTCAGGGACCGGCCTCCTGCTGGTGTCCAGAGTGAGGACTAAACATGGAGAATCAGCGTTTCAATTTTATGCAGCTA
This sequence comes from Periophthalmus magnuspinnatus, assembly GCF_009829125.3. NCBI lineage: Eukaryota > Metazoa > Chordata > Actinopteri > Gobiiformes > Gobiidae > Periophthalmus > Periophthalmus magnuspinnatus. The sequence continues at coordinate 18,259,526 of NC_047140.1, forward strand.
AAACCTGGAACAATATTCCTGAAGATGTGAGACAGGCCTCTACTTTGACAATGTTTAAATCCAGGCTCAAAACGGTTCTGTTTAGCTGTGACTATGACTGAAAGGTTTTTATTCTGCACTCTTCCGTTTGAATGTTAATTTTAGGATGATTATTCGGTATTATTCATGTTTTGATTTGAGTGATTTTAATGTCTTTCCTATTCTGTGAAGCACTTTAAATTACCTTGTATATGACTTATGCTATACAAATAAACTTGCCTTGCTAATCATCAATAATAATAATAATAATAATAATAATAGTAACAACAACAACAACAACAACAACAACTATATTATTCATTCACTACATGGTTGGTGGTGGTAGCCACAGCTGCCCTGGGGTAGACTGCATCATTGGCTTCTCTGACCACCACCAACCCTCAGACACCACATTTATACATACACAATCATACATATGACAGATTTCAGGCTGCATAAATATTGTTCAGGGAAGAATATTGCAAACCTTGTACAGTTTAAATAAATTGTAAACATGACCATGCCAATGAGTATTATAAATAAACTTAAACTTATATATTTCAGTTATGCATATAGATAATACATCTATATTTACCTTAAATAATTTGACAGCCTCAGTCTGTAGAGCCTGTGAAGGGAGTGTGGTGAGAGGAGATGCCAGTGCCTCTTTACTGAAGCAAAGCATTGGGTGTCTCCAAATCTGAGAGCCTAAACAAACATGAGTGTAAAGTATGGAGAGCAACATGAAAGCTTCTATTTAGGTAAAAACACTGACTTGGATCTCCGTCGAGCTGGAAGAGTTTTCCCACCAGTTGTTCAAACTCAGTCCCAACTTTGCCAATCATTGACCCCGCTGCTACAGAGAGATGGTACAGCCACGCATCCTGTAAACACAAAAAGAAAGCTTAGTTAACATGAGCGGACTGTATACATTTTAGGAGTTCCCACTTTCTGACATTTTATGATTTAGCATTTTAACTGTTTTTAGAAATAACAATTCCAACTTTACTTATGCATATGGTAATTAAAACCAATGTTTATCAGTTTCATCAATGACTATTTTGTCAACTGTGTACATGAATTTATCTCTTTTGTCAATTGTAATGCACAAAAAAGGCAAAAAAAAAAAAACCCAAACAAAATAAACAAAAAACTAATAGAAATAGTATACATACATTTAAATTTAAACATGTTTTTTCATTTGGAATGTTTTTGTTGCACTGAAAAGTGCAGAATAACATGCAGGTCCTTTTTGAAATGAATAAAATAATTGTCTAACCTTCTCATGTCGTGATTCTATGAGGAGGTAGGTGGGGCCTTGTTCCTGAGGCTGGACGGAGATGGTGAAGTGAGCTCCCTGTAAGCTCCGCCCACAAATGCTCAAGTCCTCAGAGTCACGTGACCGGTCCACCTCCTCTACCCGTGCCTCCCAGAGTTTGATCTGACCCAGAGGAAACTGCAGAGATGATGTACAAAATGATGTGAGTTGCAGCTAGGGCTGTGCAATGTGACAAAAAAAAATAAAAATAAAATAAATAATAATAATAATAAAATAAAATAAGAATAATGTCAATAATATTTTTTCCACTCATATTGATCAATCTCAATTAAAAAACAAACCAAAAAAGCAAAAAGCAAAACTGCAATAAAAACTAAAGAACTGTCCAATCATTGGTTTGCAGAATAATACAATATTTTGAGTGTTAAATATTTAAAACTAAATACTATATCCTTACATCATGACAGGTCCTCAAAATAACGCCAGTGGAAAGGGAGCTGACATCCATGAATATAAAATAACATATTTAAGACCAATGCACTGGGCCAATGCTAAGCTCTTTACTACAAAGCAAGTCACCAAAGCATATTTGGTAACTACAGATATATTCAGTTATGCAATGAATTATTGCATACCTTGTCTTCTTGGCTTCTGAAGTAGTAGAGCGTTTTTCCAATCAGAGCACACCAAACCCTCTTGGAGTAACCATGCTTCACCTGCAAGAGACTTTTTTTTTTTAAATGGGACTTCATGGTACACAAATAGCACTCCTAATATTAAACATAAAACAATAATAAAATATAACATTAGTTAAAATATGATTTTTTTTATTTTTGATTCAAGCCATTTTACCTACCATTTACAAGCCATTTTCACCATGTATATTTTTAGTGTTTAGTGTTAAATCATTTTAATTGATCCTGACCTTGATGAGCAGCCCCTTCATGCCGGGTCTAATGTCAGGTTGAGTGAACAGAGGACTGGCAGTTTTGACCCTCAGGACACACTGTAAAACTTTGAGCCACTCGTCCAGCAGATTAGGAGAGTCTGCCTTCAGGTAGTACACAAGCTTCCCTGTCACAATCTGAACAGAAATATACAAAAGAAATGATAGTCTATCAGTCTAGAACAGGAACTGGTGATAATGACAAAAATGATTCTTAATATGCTTTTTGAATTCTCTCGATAACAATAATTATAATACAAAAATATAATAGTATGATTATATTACAATCATAAAATGATAAAATAATAATATAAAATAATCATATTATTGTATTACAATATAATACAATAATACAATAACAATGATAAAATTATATAATATTGCCATCCATCAGATGTGCATCCATGTGCAAGACAAATGTAAATGGACTGTAAATATAAACTCAAATGTAATCATTTACATTTACAGTTGCTCAATTTCAGTTTTTTACCTTTCTAGAAGATCTAACTGTTTTCCAATTATAGACAAGGGGCATAATATTAAAACTGTGTAAATCTTCAAAATGTTTATATTATCTAATTATAATACAGACAATATATATTACCCATGCCTAATCTAGAATGTAATCTGGTGATTTGAGTTAACATTGCATGTTGAAAGCATGTTACCTGTAGTATTTGTTTGCCTTCTCCTCGGGCGATGTTGCTTGATGCATTGACCTCAATTTGACCCTGTGGTTTCCTGATCACGTCACTCTGAAGAAATACACACGAAAACATTTTTTAGAACTTTTGAACACTAACTAATTTAAAGTTGTTGAAAATATCAGTACAAATAGAAGATTTAAGAAGGTAGAACATAAAGTTAACTATGTAATGCCTGGGATGTTCCAGAATGTGGCATTAAACTTACAATATACCCAAAGTAAAGTGCAGGTGGAAAGAAAAATGAATGAAGATAAGATCATCAGAAGCCCTTCATGAAGAAAAATACAACAAGGCAGTTTACGTCGCCCGGACTGGCGTTACCGGGGCCCCACCCTGGAGCCAGGCCTGGGGTGGGTGCTCGGCAGCGAGCGCCTGGTGGCCGGGCCTTTCCCCACGGGGCCCGGTCGGGCCCAGCCCGAAGAAACGACGTGGGGCCGTCCTCCCGTGGACCCACCACCTGCGGGAGGAGCCATGAGGGGCGGGTGCGGAGAGATCCGGGTAGCAGTCGAAGGCGGGGACCTCGACGACCGGATCTCCGGACATGGAGACTAGCTCTGGGGACATGGAATGTCACCTCGCTGGGGGGGAAGGAGCCTGAGCTTGTGCGGGAGGTTGAGCGTTACCGGCTAGATATAGTCGGCCTCACCTCCACGCACAGCTTGGGCTCTGGAACCCATCTTCTTGAGAGGGGTTGGACTCTCCATTTCTCTGGCGCTGCCCGCGGGGAGCGGCGGCGAGCTGGTGTGGGCTTGCTCATTGCCCCACAGCTCAGCCACTGCGTGTTGGGGTTCACTCCGGTGAACGAGAGGGTCGCGTCCCTGCGCCTTCGGGTCGGGGACAGGTCTCTCACTGTTGTGTCGGCCTACGGGCCAAACAGCAGTGCAGAGTACCCGGCCTTCTTGGAGTCCCTGGGAGGGGTACTAGACAGTGCACCAACCGGGGACTCCGTTGTTCTCCTGGGGGACTTCAACGCCCATGTGGGTAGCGACAGTGACACTTGGAGGGGCGTGATTGGGAGGAACGGCCTCCCCGATCTGAACCCGAGCGGTGTTTTGTTATTGGACTTCTGTGCTAGTCACAGCTTGTCCATAACAAACACCATGTTCGAGCACAAGGGTGTCCATCGGTGCACATGGCACCAGGACACTCTAGGTCGGAGGTCGATGATCGACTTTGTTGTCGTGTCATCTGACCTCCGACCGCGTGTCTTGGACACTCGGGTGAAGAGAGGGGCTGAGCTGTCAACTGATCACCACCTGGTGGTGAGTTGGATCCGCTGGCGGAGGAGGAAGCCGGACAGACCTGGCAGACCCAAGCGTATTGTGAGGGTCTGCTGGGAACGTCTGGCGGAGCCCTCTGTCAGGGGGGTCTTCAACTCCCGCCTCCGGGAGAGCTTCTCCCTGATCCCGGGGGAGGTTGGAGACATGGACTCCGAGTGGGCCATGTTCTCCACCTCTATTGTTGATGCGGCTGCTCGTAGCTGTGGTCGTAAGGTCTGTGGTGCTTGTCGCGGCGGCAATCCCCGAACCCGGTGGTGGACACCGGAAGTAAGGGATGCCGTCAAGCTGAAGAAGGAGTCCTATCGAGCCTTGTTGGCTCGTGGGACTCCTGAGGCAGCTGATGAGTACCGGCAGGCCAAGCGTGCCGCGGCTCGGGCAGTCACAGAGGCAAAAACTCGGGGTTGGGAGGAGTTCGGGGAGGCCATGGAGGAGGACTATCGGACGGCCTCAAAGAGATTCTGGCAAACCGTCCGACGCCTCAGGAGGGGAAAGCAGTGCTTCACCAACACTGTTTACAGTGCGGGTGGAGAGCTGCTGACCTCGACTGGGGATGTTGTCGGGCGGTGGAAGGAATACTTTGAGGATCTCCTCAATCCCACTGTCACGTCTTCCGAGGAGGAAGCAGAAACTGGGGACCCAGAGGCGGACTCGTCCATCACCCTGGCTGAAGTCACTGAGGTGGTTGGCAAGCTCCTCGGTGGCAAGGCTCCGGGGGTGGATGAGATCCGTCCTGAGTACCTCAAGTCTCTGGATGTTGTGGGACTGTCTTGGCTGACACGTCTCTGCAACATCGCGTGGCGGTCGGGGACAGTACCTGTGGAATGGCAGACCGGGGTGGTGGTCCCTCTGTATAAAAAGGGGGACCGGAGGGTGTGTTCCAATTACAGGGGAATCACACTCCTCAGCCTTCCCGGTAAGGTCTATTCCAGGGTGCTGGAGAGGAGAATCCGACCGATAGTCGAACCTCGGATTCAGGAAGAGCAGTGTGGTTTTCGTCCTGGTCGTGGAACACTGGACCAGCTCTATACTCTCCATCGGGTCCTCGAGGGCTCATGGGAGTATGCCCAACCAGTCCACATGTGTTTTGTGGATCTGGAGAAGGCATTCGACCGTGTCCCTCGTGGTGTCCTTTGGGAGGTGCTCTGGGAGTATGGGGTCCGGGGCTCTTTGCTAAGGGCTGTCCGGTCCCTGTATGATCGGAGCAGGAGCTGTGTTCGCATTGCCGGCAGTAAGTCAGACCTGTTCCCAGTGCATGTTGGACTCCGCCAGGGCTGCCCTTTGTCACCGGTTCTGTTCATTATATTTATGGACAGAATTTCTAGGCGCAGTCAGGGGCCGGAGGGGGCCTGGTTTGGGAACCACAGGATTTCATCTCTGCTGTTTGCAGATGATGTTGTCCTGATGGCTTCTTCGAGCCAGGACCTGCAGCAGGCACTGGGGCGGTTTGCAGCCGAGTGTGAAGCGGCTGGGATGAGAATCAGCTCCTCCAAATCCGAGGCCATGGTTCTCGACCGGAAAAAGGTGGTTTGCTCTCTCCGGGTGGGTGGTGAGTCTCTGCCCCAAGTGGAGGAGTTCAAGTATCTCGGGGTCTTGTTCACGAGTGAGGGAAGGATGGAGCGTGAGATTGACAGGCGGATCGGTGCAGCGTCTGCAGTGATGCGGTCGCTGTATCGGTCCGTTGTGGTAAAGAAGGAGCTGAGCCGGAAGGCGAAGCTCTCGATTTACCGGTCAATCTACGTTCCTACCCTCACCTATGGTCATGAGCTTTGGGTAATGACCGAAAGGACAAGATCGCGGATACAAGCGGCTGAAATGGGCTTCCTCCGCAGAGTGGCCGGGCGCACCCTTAGGGATAGGGTGAGGAGCTCGGTCACACGGGAGGAGCTCGGAGTAGAGCCGCTGCTCCTACACGTTGAGAGGAACCAGCTGAGGTGGCTCGGGCATCTGCTCAGGATGCCTCCTGGACGCCTCCCTAGGGAGGTGTTCTGGGCATGTCCCACCGGGAGGAGGCCCCGGGGAAGACCCAGGACACGCTGGAGGGACTATGTCTCTCGGCTGGCCTGGGAACGCCTTGGGGTCCCACCGGAGGAGCTGGAGGACGTGTCCGGGGTGAGGGAAGTCTGGGAGTCCCTGCTTAGACTGCTGCCCCCGCGACCCGGCCCCGGATAAGCGGAAGAAAATGGATGGATGGATGGATGGATAAGATCATTTTTCATTGATTTGTTTTATTTATTTTCAAGTCTTCAAATGCAAATTAATGACTTAAACTCACTGGTGACTTGTAGTAGAGGAGTTCGCCGTCTTTCAGGACGAACCATCTCCTCTTCCAGGTTTTCTTCCAGGTCTTCACCATTTTCAGCAAGTACCCAGATTTCTCCATTGGTTCCTAGAGGAGAAATGAATTACTGTGTACATTTTACATTTATGTGAAGTTTGGTTACAAAACGATTCCCACTGACATAGCATACATTTGACTTATGAGTGTTTTAAACTATCATTGAAATGACACTAGTATCATGCTTTTCATTTGCATTTGTTTATGCAATCCTGCCTTTTATCCTTTTTAAAAAATTCTAAATATCCACACACCTACACTGGACTTAGACTGGTAATAAACGTCAGGATCAACTCACACCAATTATATCCAATGAATATATACATGTACTCACACTCTTGCCATTATCACTGGAGGAAGAGCAGGTTTTCGGCAGTTTCTGTTCTGGTTCAGAACATTCTGTGTCTGTGCTGTAGGCGTCTGGAGGAATGGCATAGTCACTCTCTGACGTCACTGAGGACATGGACACCGCTGGGACACAAGAGCAGAGGGAATGGCTTTATTTATGACTTTATTACTTATGCTTATATTCTCCAAACATGTCCAATATCCAGCACAGCATGCTCAAACTTCCAGAAAAAAGACACATTTTTCAGCTCAGTTTCTTATTGGCTAAATTATTATTAAGTATTTATTATTGATTCTTTAAATAACAACTAGAAAATACATTTTTTTTTACTAATGCTATTAACACATTATCTGTCAAAAATAGTGCAAAAGGTGGTATTGTCAACCATAGGATGCAAACTGCAGATGAAACTATGGTGTATGAGATGTATCTTCGAACTGCACCTATAATGTTTTACTGTTTTTGAAAAATTGGATGTGGTGCTGGAAATCAAAGCACGTTTATTGGAGTGGAAAAAAAACAGTTAGACCATTGTTCATTCATGTTATTTGGATGAGAGTCTACTGGAAACTCACAGCTGCAATGCTCAGTGCCATAAGGGAAGTAGTAATGGAAGTAAAAGTAGTAAAAGTTGCAATTACACCACCAGAAACCGTAGTAGTAATAGTAAAAGTAATACCTCACTTGTAATGGCCACAGTAGGAGCAACAGAAAGCCAACTGAAATAACAGTAACAAAGCCTCCTTGATCCTAGAAATAGTCTTGGCAGTAATATCCACAGTTATTGAGGTAAGCAGCAGTAGTATTGGTATTAGATTGTACCTCTCTTGAGTGACTGTGGGCTGCTGGGACTGCTGTCTTTATAGTACTGTCAGTGGTTATTGAAGTAAGCCGCAGGAGTGGTAGTAGAGGCAGTAGAAATAGAAGCAGTAGTATTTTGTACTTCTCTTAAGTGACCATGGGCTGTGGCTTTGAGGTAATGTCAGTAGTTGCTGAAGTAAACCACAGCAGTAGTAGTATTAGTGTAATGTACCTCTCTTGAGAGACCTGGGGCTGCCAGGGCTTCTGTCACTTGTGGTATTTTATTTATTTATTAATTTTGCACTTATACAACAAACATAGAACACCATAAATAAAAAAGTAGGTGCAGGAGGAGACAAAAGACCCAAAAGGGCTATCATTAAAGCCTCAATGTTATGAATACATAAAGTTAAATTTTATAGCTGTGCATTACTTAAAAATTACTTTGACGAACCTTAAAAAATCATTAAATTTAAGCATTGATTAAAAAATCAATAAGACATCAAACAATTGAAAGATCATCGAACATTGGGCAACAGCAGCTCAGTTAGTAGAGTTTATCCTATCATTATTAAAGTTGAATGTTCAGGGAAGGTGGTTCTATTATAACTAATTTTATACATAAAAATACAAATTTGATAAATATTTTGAAAATTAAGTTTGATTAATATATTAGTATAAGATGCTAGTGGCATAGACTGAGCTGCAATTCAAACAAAGTAGTAGTCATAGTAGTAGGGGTCTGTACCTCTCTTGAGTGACCGTGGGCTGCCGGGGCTGCTGTCTTTGCGTGACCCAGAGGAGGCCTGAGAGCTGTAGACAGAGCCCTCTTCTTCCCCTGAACTCGATGAGTCCTCGGAGCCCGAAGACTCATCTGTGAACGGGCTGCTGCTCAGGAGGGTGGCTTTCTATAACAACAGAGGACAAGGTGAATTATCACTTTTAACTCTCAATCAATCTCTGATGTTTTTGTTTTCTAAAAGTTCTTCAGTGTAGAGATCAGCCGATATAAAGATTTTCAGGGTTGAGGTTGATGTTTTTGATTCTGGAGCGACCATTGACTGATAAACACTGCCAGTATTTTCAGCCTGATATATATAGCCGATTTTGATCATTTTAATTAAACTATTTATTGTGTGTATATATATATATATATATATATATATATATATATATATATATATATATATATATATATATATATATATATATATATATATATATATATATATATATATATATATATAAAGAAATGTAATTAAAACTCAACTCAAAGGATTCACCTAAATACTATTTACAGTAAAGGAGAGACCCTCCCAGGGATACAAAGGAATTCTAACCTCTATGAAGCAAAGGCAAATAATTTTATGTATGTATTACAGTGTGAGCCTAGCTAGTGTACTGTGGAAAATGTATAAAGTGCTATATGTTACCCCTTTAAGAGTTGTGTAGACTGGTGTGGTCATATTCTTGTAGATCATAGATGTGTACATGACAAAGGCCGGGTACGACGACTGGAGAGAAGGGTCTGCAAAACATTAAAACAAATAAATTAATGTTACTCTTTTTTCAAACTACCTAATGACCCACTCAGAGCAGGTCAGTAAATGTAATAGACAAACAAGGCAATAAACACACTCAAATTAAAGTAAATAAACAGTGTAAATCTGCAAAACTACGATTGTAGATTGAAGATAAGAACATTGGCTATACCTTTGCTTGCAGAGTCTGTGCATGACGTCTCGGACAGTCTGATTCCTGACTTGGCCACAGCGTAGATACGACTCTCCTGTGGAAAATTAAGATTTTATTTAGAGTTTATCCTAGGACAAAATTGAAGACTGTAAACCACAAAAATAAGAGCTGTTCTTAAGACAATAACTAACACTCATTAAACTGCTGTTAGGAGGTCTCGTCTAGTCCTTATCCAGCCTCTTATTGCAAGGAATCCTACAAAATTTCAAAACAATGCAGCTAACATTTAAATATATTCCAAAAATTCCAAGATTTTCCATAAGCTATTTTTAAAGTTGCAGTGTGTAACTTTTTCAGTGGATGGTCGGCCACTTGCTTGTCGCTGTGGAAATGTTAATGCTTTGCCTAGAGTGTTCCAAAACACAACACAACACAACATTAAACTTGTGTTGTTTGCTGAGATAAGCAGATGACCCTACAAGGTTAAGGTCAGAACTGTGGAGAGGCGAGCTAACAGTAATGCATATTTTCAAAGTCCTTCTGAGCAATAAAAACTACTGTAATGAAATGAATGATAGGTGTCTAAGTTCTTTGGCATTCGCATTAGGTTTCAAAGATGAGACATTTACTGAATACATTTTAAAGCCGTTATTAAGCCCATTGTATTAACTGGATAATGAAAGTCGTTTTTCCCCATGGAGAAGCTTAATTAACGGCGCCAACGTTGACTGTTGTCTTGTATTTTAGATCGACATGTCTAATAATAATCTTACAGTATTAGTTTCATATTGCTCTACTAGGGATGGGCAATATTGCAATAAAAATCTGATTATGATCTGAATCCTAATGTGTTATTTTTGTGATTTGATCATAATATAATTGGAGACACTTTTCCCCACCCGCTCCTCCTATTGGTCAGGCTCTGTTATGCTGTGAGTGAGTGACAGTTGGAGACACTTTTGCATAATATTTATAAACATACTATCTGCCTGAATCGTGATAAAATCAAACTTGCGCTCCTCAACGAAACTCGAAACTCAACGAAAACATGAATTTTTTGGTATATTGTCCACCCCTATGTTCTACCATAAACCATTCCTCACCCAAGATGGCAGCCTGTGCAGAGGGGGGGTTGGAGGCTTATTCCCTGGAGTTGTTCCATCAGACTCTGCCGTCTCTTCCTCCACCTGTGCACCAACTTCAGTCAAACATGGAGAGTTCTGTACACATGAACCAGTAGAAGTAGGGGTGGAGGATGAAGGGGATGGAGTTTTGGAATTGGGAGGTGCATCCTTCCCCGTTTCCATGCCAGCTTCTTGATCCAGGTTGGTTTCATGGGGCCTGAGGGGGCGAAGCATGCTTAGAGCATTCCTGGTTTGTCCGTGTGTAATTTCAGATGGGGTAGGAGGTTGACTTAAGTGTTTTTTGGCCAAAGAGATATTCATAATTCCAAATCCGGTTGGAGTTCTCAGTCGCGGTTGTTTGGGAGAGGCAGGGGTGTCTCTAGGATCCTGGGGTGGGCGTTTGGGGGTTAGCGCTGGGGTTAAAATCGGGCTGGGAGTGTTAGCTTCACTGGATGATGATGAAGAATCCAGTCTTTGGGATTGGAAACGCTTATTGAGCTCATCTGAATCTTCCAGTTTGATTTTGACAACCTCTTTACTGCCCCCTAGTGTCCGCTGCATGTCATCGTCGAATAGAGAGCTGCTATCGTCCGATGCGGTCAGATAAGCTTCGCTGGTTGGACGGCTGAATTCCAAAGCTCCGCCCCCTCGCTCCTCTGACCCCACCCCCTCCCCCTCAGAAGCAGCACTGGACAGCACAGAGGACACTCCCCGAGACGCCCGACCACACACGCTGCTCTCCTCCAGGCCTTCGGAGGCGCTGTCCTCCTCCAGAGAGAAGACGGGGCCAGGCTGCTCTGGACTGTGGACCTCTGCGTCAGGAGCAGAAGAGTTGGGATCACTGCTCTTTTCTGCCAGACAAAAACAATATACTAGGGTTGTTAAAAGTGTAGAAAGTCAGACACTAATCAACACTAGTATCAAACTAGATACTACTACAAAAATGAATAATACTTTGAGCACATATCAATATTAACAAAATCACATTCACAGGACAGAAATGAACCCTTCCTGAATAGCTTTAGAATAATCTTGAGCTGTATCAGAAGTATAAGACCACATAGACAAGTATACGCCCAGGGACCACTATGGAACATATCTGGGTCAGATATAAGACCACATGGTAACATAAAAGAATGTACTATGCTTTCATGCTGAAAATGGCCACTGGGCTAATTCTGGCATATTTACATTGTATGCTCACTAATGCATTGTCCCTGTAAATAAATAAATCAAAAATAGAATAAATAAAGGACTATTTTTTATTTTTTTATTTATTTTATTTATTTATTTTAATTTTTATTATCATAATGGTATTTAGATTGGTATTGAGTATCAAGTTTATTCCTTACTATCAGAATCAAGTTTGAAATTGTAATATTGCACACAACACAATATACAATATATATGAAATTTCTAATAAAACATATCTGCAGAAATTGTAGAAATCATTGTAAACATATTGATTGCAAATCACTCTTTGCATATTAAAATATTTATGGCGATTGCTTTTAACTTTTCCATATAAAATGCATGGTGGCCATGCATAACTGAAATAATTACAAATAAAAAAAGTTTAATACAGGTCATTTAATACAACAGTTTTACTACCTACAAATGTAAAGGCTGAGTTGTTATTACCAATTAAATCCCAATTGCTTTATCCAAATATGCTAACAGAACTTAATAATTTCCATTGTAAATACCTGTAGTGTTACCCTCCTCTGCCTCCCCTGTGGAGCTGAGGGCCCTCTGTGATGGGGAAGGTCCTGTCAGGACCTGGGGGCTCTTCCCTCGAACCTGGAAACAGCCGAAGGTGAGGCTGCTCAGACGCTGCGCCTCCCCTGGTTTAGTCTGGGATACTGCACTCTTCTGTTCCAACTCTGTACACAGTCAAACAAATCATATATCGAGTTAATAGTGTACAAAAAACTTCACGTCAGGTTTGAGTGAAAAGTATCAAATTTTAGATTTTCGTAAGTGGTTGAGGAACTTAAAACAACACTATGTAACTTTCTGAAGGTGACAGGTCTCCTGTGCAATTCTAGAGAAATAGAAAGTTAAAACCATACTTAGGAACATTTTCCATAGAGATCGTCAAAGGAACAACATTTTCTCCTCAAGGCCAAATAACAATCAGGTTTGTTACTCAGAGTAAGGACACATGTTTTTCTATGTTTTTCAGTACAGTGAGCATAAACAAAATGAAATAAAACACGTCTTGTTGGCTAAAATGTTACGTACTGGGACTTTAAAGGCAATCACTCATATATGCTCTTAAACACAAAAATTGTGAAGTGATTGGGTAATTGCATGCCATTGATTTAAGAGTTGGTGGTTCAATTTAACCTAGTTTAAATTCCAGGATTAGTCCTTGTTTATATTTATTCTTTCATCATTTAGACTTTTTTCTAGTTGTTTCCTAATTTAATCCTGATTATTAATACATGACTCAAAACTAATATGCAGTTTTCACTCACCCTCCACTTGTTTCTGGAGTTCCAGGATCTGTGCCTCCTGCTGTTTGTTAGTTTCTCTTAAGGTCGCATTCTCAGCTTCAAACTAAAGAAAACAAAACCCTAGTTTAACTCAGACAAATGATTGTTGGTGTAAATAAAGCAAACCAAAAAATACATTACCTCGGACAGTTTGAGCATAACCCACTCTTTGATCTTGGCCGCTTTCTCTTCCACAGTTTTGGCATCTTGAAGCCTGCTTTGTTTCTGTTCAGGACAATAATGTAATTTATAGATCAGAGAGGGCATCACATGGACAACATTTGATTAGAGGCATATTCTGCATTGAGTTTTTCCTTTTAATGAGATGAGTTTAGAGATACAAAATGAAATAGACATTTTCAGACTGTTGTTTTTGCAGCTTACTCATACTGATCTTTTGTTGTTACTATTGTTGTTCTTGGCACACAGACAGCATTGAGGGTTCAAACACATTGTATTTTTAATCATTAAAGTAGAGCTGGGTGAAATGACAATAAAATGTCTGTGATCAATAATTAAAAACAATAATGGCCAATGTAATAACTTGCAATATTAAATTATGAACCCCAAGGATTAAAGAATGCCCTTATATTGCTTACATTTCACTGATCATGTAGTAGTAGTCAAAGTAGTCAAGTGCGAACACAACATTTAGTTCAGATGATGTCAATATGCCACATGTTTATATATCAATATATCAATACTTACCACTGTATTGTTACAGCCTACCTAGTATAGATCAATCTAATTCTTATATTTTCTTAACAATATTCTTAAAACAAATAAACAGCTTTCAACAGTAAGCTTCATGAACATAAATGAAACAGACATTTACAATAAACATGCTTTACTGAGAGTCTATTGACATTTCAGTGATATCTTAAATATAATCATTCAAGTTTTTCAGAAAATGTTAAAATAGAAATTTAGCAATTCATAGTATAACCATATATTCAAGTGCAATTAATCTCACAGCCTTAATCAAAGCACTGTCTAAACCACATTCCTGGAACTTTACTAACCAGTACATGGGTTTGGGACCTTAGACTTAAAACTAAACTTCATCACATTTATGTCTGTAACATCTGTCACACACATGCCCTGTGTGGAGCCTGTACCTGCTCCTCCAGCTGCTGCTCCAGATGTGAGATGGTCTCATTCTTCTCCTGCAGCATCGCCTGGAGATCCTGACACTGTTCAAACAAACGCACCTCACTACTGCCCCCTGTCTGCCCCTCTGGAGAGCGCAGCTTCTCCTCCATCCACTGCACCTGCAAAACCACTTGAACATGTCAAGACTATGCAAGACTCTCTATTCACAAACACAGAGGTATGAAGGTGTTTAATGTAAATAATGTTGTAGAGAGTTACCTGTTGGTGAGCGACAAAGGCACGTTTCTCTGCATCAATCACCTGAGCCTCCAACTGTTGAATCTGAAAACATTAAGACTTTTTTTTTATGTGAGGCTTTATAAAGTTAGTAAATCCACATTATTGCTTTTCAGCTGTAGCAGGGCAAGAAAAAATGATCAAACAATTAATTTGAATTTTTTTTTGTATGTGAATGTGTATAGTTTTAGATTATTATTACATGTAGATTCAATGTATTGGCAACAGTTCATCATGGATCATACTTGGGGTAATAAGGGTGAAGTGCCTTGCTCCACGACACAATGCCAGTGTTGACTGAGCTGCAAAACATCTGCCTCATTGAACCACCAATCTTTTTTGGCCAAACTCTACTTTTAAGCTACTGAATAGATTTTCTTTTGCTGAAAACGTTGCTGGTTGTTACATAATGATGTCGTGGTGTTAGAACTATAAAAACACAGGCAGTTCTTTGTTGAATTTTTCACTGGTTAAAATCTGCACCTCAGGGTCACTCAGTCTTCACACTTTGGCTCGGGCCTCAGACCAGAGCCTTGAAAACACAGAACGAGTTGCATTCCTGTTGAATTTCTCAGCTCAAAGCGGTGGAAGTGGTAGAGACACAGGCTGGGTCTCTGAAGCGTCAGCAGCTTTTGGAGGGAGGTATGTGGGAATGTAGAGCCACTTATGGAGTCCACAGAGAGAAGAGTTTAGACTGACAGACTGAGCTAAAGAGCAGGACAAATGAGGCAGATCAGAGCCAGAGGGAACCAGTGTTTAGTGAAACTGGAGAGAAACAGTAAGAAGAAAGACTTTTGCTGCACTGGTATTAAGGGAATTTAGTAAGTAAGAGCTTATAAAGTGGGGGTATGTAATGCTACCATGTTTATAAACTTTGACCAGTCTTGCACCATGTCCTCTGCATTTGACCCATCCTTCAATGCTGCTGGGACAATCTGTCAATCCAGATCTTGAGCTAGGCTACTTCAGGACTACTTTAGCTGGAGGATTATATCTATTATAGTTCACAGTCTTCACATACATCACATCAAAACTGAGACTAAACAGGAACTAAACCAACAACGTTAACTAGGTCCATGACAAAACCAGGAACAAAACAAATCTACATCAGGAATAAACCCAGCCCAAACCAGGACCAAAAAAGTAATGTTAAATCAAATGTAGCAGCTCAGTGAACTATGTGAAGGTAAAAACAACCTATTTTCTCTTAAAAAGAACACATCAAAAAGAAGACAAAATACATTTCATTAAGGAGCACTGGCGCTATGTAACATTAAAAAAACATATGTGTAGCATTATTAACAGGTTCAAACTATGTGTGTCAAGTGCCTGGGTCTTGTACGCAGCAGTGACAGTGTTTTCAGCTGCTGTCTGTGGCTTGTCTATAGTTCAACTGAAGGAGAAACGCTGCTCCAAAAGCACCACGCCCAAACCACTGCTCACTGTTTCCACACAACCTGCTCTGGACCCAAAAGCAGGACACTACCACTCACATGTTTGAATATATATCCAAACATAGGGCTGTCATGATAACTTTCAAGTGCGATAAACTACTGAGGAAAATATAGACAATAAACAATATTACTGAAACTAATTTAAGCTGTACTGATACAAGAACCCTAGAGCAGTATTATCCCCCCAAAACTATTCTAAATGTATAATATCATTAAAAACACAAACTGCAATAAATAAAGAGCAGAATAAAACACTTCAATAGTTAGTTTGTGTCTATAATGAGTCGTAGAAGTTATGTATTCAAACTTCTACTGCTCAAATCTGATCATAGAATAGAAAAATAACAAAAGGCTCCCCACTACTACGATGAAAAGGTACCACGATAAATATTGACCGTCAAAATAATTGTTGTTGTTCCATCTAACATATATTGAACTATAAGTCGATATAGTAATAGTTGTGACAGGTGTGCATCAACATACATGTGGCACATTCATACTACAATACACAACTACTTTGATAATACAGGTGAATGTCAGGATACATTTGCCAGGAATGAGTTTTTTTCCCGTCTCCCTCTCCTCCTCCTCTGTGTCCTTTTCCTCCACCTGCCTGGGAGTGGCTTGGCTGCTGACACATCTGTCTCCTATATATCATCAGCTGCAGTATAAGAAGCATGGCTCCTCACTTTCTGTAATAAATTTGTTTATATGCTGACTGGTGCTTTTGGGTCATTGTACACAGCAAGTTACAGATGGATGATCACCGATGGCATGTTAAGCAACCGGAAGAAATTTGTGTGTTTATAAACGTTTTGTGTGTCAAATATAATGCTAACCTTAATCTAAATCTCAAAACAGAACACAAAACAACTTTATGAAAATAGATCTGATGACAAGTTGATGGTTTTTATGTGGAAAATCAGTCAGATCCTAGCACTATTTTAACATCACCAATTTATTTTAATTTCAGGATTAGCTTCAAGACACAAAAACCTACTTTCCTAAACACAGAAGCTTCCTCCGGTGAAGTATTTACATCTTAACAAAGGTCTTGAGATGCTGTCTGTGATTATCTAACATGCTGTTCGCTAACTGGTCTTTAAAAATTGATTTATTTTAGCACAGCTCAGGCTAATTTCCAACATACAGCGAATGGAGTGGGAATTGTGGCACTTTTTGAGAGAACCGGAACTAGCCCGACTGCTCGTGAAAAGGGTCTATATTACTCAAGAAGATGTAAAAGTACAGTGAGAAAACTACATAGCTTATAGGGACAGAAATTGTACCATGCATATATGTTATTAAACATATTAATACGTGGTAGTAAACAGCATTGCAATGAGTATTTCTTGGTTCATTTGGCTGTCCACACAGTAAAGACTTTATATAGATCCCTCAGTTTACCACAAGCGACAGAGCACATGTGGCTCTGGGCATATATAGATGTGGCATTATAATTACAGGCTGCAGCAGTGAGTTGAGGAGGCTTCAACTGCATCTGCATCTTAACTATTTATAGACTTAAGAGATACGCAAGGGATGGACCAGTGCTGCAGATCAGACACAGGGGAGTTTTTACTGAAAGGGTTACAAATAAGAAGCATAAAGCCTGGGTGTGTGTCACTTCCTGAACAACTCAAGTGAAAAAGTCCAATGACAGGTTAGACGGTAGTGTGGTTAGAAATTATTTTAACTTTTGGGATTTTTGGGGTCCTTAAAGTTTAGTTGAAAGGAAGAAGACAAATCTCTATGTATAATATAAACATGATTACAAGGCTACACCAGCTCTAATTTGGGGAAAGCCTGAGAATAAATTGCAAAAAATGTAAATGGAGAGAATTATATTTTTTCTGGAATTTCATGTGAATTTTTTCTGTCACACAAGACTACAACAATGTGGTCAGCAATGTTAGAATGTTCACTTTAATCCTAAAACAACAAGACCATAAAGTGCACTGCTCTCCTTGCACTCCTTGCACTGCTCTCTCTTTCTGCCAAGTATTCATCTTTCTTGAAATATTTTACAGAGAGGGTTGAATCTCTTCTTGAGTTTAGACAGGTATGACTAACAGATGAATTAACCAATCAGGAACAGGCATTTTCTGTCTGTATCAAAAGTAATATGGCAGAAAGGAAAAAAAAAAACACAAAAAGATTGCAGATTTCTGTTGAATCAATAAGCGAGACACAAAATACTGTGATGAAACAAGTTTGATTTTCTAAACGATAGGTAAACAATGAGCTTGTCTGTTCCTCCAGCTACTCCTGACCTGGATACCTGGGACCTAACCTGCTCCATTCAGGTTATCCTGTGATTTTTATTGTTCATCAAAGCCGAATGCTAGAGGTGCACAAGATCTTGGCACAGGGTAACAAAAACATTGAAACTTAGAAATTAACCAAAAATAAAACAAAATAAAATAATGACTTCAACAGAGGCAGGACCTCAGTGAAGTGCCCTTGGGTAAGAGACCGTTACCCAGCTATGTATGAATGTGCTGTGACGGTGGTCAGGGGTATGATGGCACAGACTGGCTGCCCACTTGCACCAAACAGAGCAGCTGTGGCTACAAGAGTATTTTATGATCGTAGAGTGTGGACTGAATGAATAATGTCAAACACACATACTTTCCTCAGTCTAACTTTTGATATTGCTCTATAAACTCTGCAGCACTCAGCTTTTTATTCAGACCTGAAAGTTCAGGGTCCATTCCTGAAATTCCTGAAGCAGTGTTTGTGTCCGTCCTCCCCCTGAACTCAGGAGCCCTGCCCTCAGAGCTGCACCCCCGCCACCTCACAAAGACCCTCTGTCCGTGTACAGGAGACAGGCTCTGTGCTCAGGGCTGTGGGAGGCAGGTAGGACTGGGACAAACTGCACCAGTACAGTCAGAGTACAGAGTACAAACTAAAAATGCTCTAAATCGACAGAGTGAAACTTTGGAAGGTTTTTCCTTTATATCGTTACACAATTTTTTGTTGATCCCTTGTCAATATGCATGTTATACAGTTGGAGAAGCCGAAATACCAGAGTTAACATTATAATTTTTTTCAGCCTAAATCACAATTTTTACTTTGTTTCCCTATCTTTATGATGCCTTTGGAAGGTGATGATAACTGTGAAAAATATCCCAAAACCTAGAAAATACATCAAAGGACAATGCAATATAAACATGGAGAAGTTTAGCACTAAAATAGGTTCCTTCTTTACACCTGTGCCATAGCAGATTTGATGTATTTCTGGACTGTATATTGTTTTACTGTGAAAAATAGGCAGAAAGTTACAAATGATCAAGATTTTTAAATGTACTTTTAAATAATACATCTCTGGTCAGGAGCTAAAGTATCTGAGCGTATGGTCCTTATAAAGCATTGTGTCTGCATTCCTGAATCACTCATTTATTGTTAGTTTGAGCAGATGGTCTGAGCTCACGTTGATAAAATAGTTGTGTAAATCTAATACATATGGGCTCTTTGTTAAAACTGGACGCATTGGCCGCCAAAACAAACGTCCCTCCCAAAACAACTACAGCAGACTCTCCATCAGCGTATGCTAAAATAAAACTATAATAATTCAAAATAAGTGATTTGAAAAATGGACTGAAGAAAAAGTGTTTGACCCTTTGCTCTGACTTCCTGTGCAACACATTAAAAGTTTATTAAAAACACAACTTCCTCCCAAGATAATCACCACATTTTTGTTTATTTTTCCTTTTTTAGACTACCCATCCCTCAGGACTTTTAGGGATTTCATCAGCTTCTCTCTCTCTATATAAATAATCTTTACTCAATTTGAATCCAGATTACGATACATAATGCAAGTTATCAGCTCTTTATATGCTTACTTCTGGGGCATTAATTGTAATCTTTACATTCCATAAGTAATTAAGTTTTAATTAAGATGGAGACAGGTAGTAATTTCAATGATTAGGTTCAGCGTTATGAAGTCTGTCTATTTGGAAATATTTGGAAAAATATATTATCAATACAAAAACCTACCCTCATCTGAGTGGAACACATTTTATTTAAAACCAACCATAATAATGGCTACACATCCCATGGAAATAAATTTGAGTAATACTGAGAGGCTAGGTCAGGACAGTGGACAACATAACACAATAAACAACTGGCTTCTCTCTCTGCTTTGTGAGATATGAGGGGGATTTTATGCTGACGTGTGGGACCCCTGCACTGGTTTAAAACAACAAACCCTGACCCAGTCCTAGTTTCAGGGAAGGACTTCAACAGGATGAGATCACAGCTTTAAGAGGTCAGCCCACACCAGGTCAAAGGCCATTCAGCATCAGAGCTTAAATGGACACATGGCTTTTCAAATGCTATAGGTCGTCAAAGCACAGAAATGTGGGGAATGAGGATCAAAATAAAACAACAAACCCATATACAATAATTATGTAACCCTTATGCTTGTCATTAGCTCAAAGTGCTAAACAGTAGCTCATTATGCATTCTTTGACTGCCACAATTGCCCTGGGACAAAATTACAGACAGTTGGCTACCATTCTGCAGTAACAGTCTCTCAGACAACCACCACCACTATCACCAATAATACAATCAGACAACACAGTCAAGGGTGAAGTGCCTTGCTCAAAGACACAATGACAGAATTGACCAAAGCAGGATTCTAAAATGACCCCTCACTACTTTAGCCAATGATGAGTACATTTATTCCAGGGCTGTGTAATTAATATAATCATGAATGATTAGCTTGGGTCTTTTAACTGTAGATCTCCCAGTTAAAAGACCCCCGTTATCAGGAAAAGCATGTGTTTTTTTGGAGCAGAGTTTGGACTTTTGAGGAAAATATTTGAAATTTAAAAGTGTAATATATATGTTCAGAAAATAAATATTGAAAGCCTTTTCAATCAAATCAAATCTAAATCAAATTATGATCAATCAATATGAGAAATATTGACCCTGTAATACAGTCTTCAATTTACAAAGCATGTTAAGAAATAAAGTTTACAGTTCTCCTGTAAAATCAACTGAACTGCATATGAATTCAGTGAATAAATGAGAGATGAAAGGATTACAGCCGTTCAACCACAAATCTCAGGACTTCAAGCTGAGTGTCTATAGCCCACTAGGACCTGAGCCAGAGGAACAAAAAGCAACAGAGCAGAAAGAAACTCATTCAAAATTTCAGATAAGATATGCATTTGTATTCTTTTGTGTTGTGAAAGTAAACCAATAATTTTATTAACAATTCTAAAATAACAGTATAGTACATATATAGTGCTGTTTTACATAAAGTATTGGATATAATACTTACAGAGTCCTGGCATAATGGATTTATAAATGACTTATAACTTCTTAGAACTAGATTTTATAGGCCAAAACTTCAAAAAACAATGTTTTTTACGATATCCAATTTTAGTGTTGTGATTATTCACCACAAACAATAAAATTCTTCATTCACATTCTAATCATCTAATTACATTACCATTGCTATAGTACAGAGCTTTGGAAAATTAAACTTCCTGAATGAGCAGCCAGTTTAAAAAAACAAACAAAAAAACCCATCACTTTAGAGTTAAGTTGACTTTGTGGATAGCTTCTAAAATTCTCACGATTATTATTTAGCAGTTCTCACGATTATATTGTGATCCAAATAACCATGGTTATGAAATAGCCAATTAGTCTTGATAAAAGTAACTGTATTTTATATATTTTCCCATAAATTTGAAAAAATATATATATATTTATTTAATCTAAAATGTGAGTTAAACTAAGCTCAAGACTCCAAGTGCAGCAGTTTGTTTTGCGTCCGGTGGAGCTGACTGTACCTCTGTAATTGACTGGAGCTGGGTCAGTCCCATGATGCATTGCGTGTGGAGCCCTGTGGTCAGACGGTGTTTACATTATGCTCTAATCAGGCTCCCCAGAGAGGACTCAGATCTGGGCCAGTTTGGACCAGAGAACTGCAGCTGTGGGCCGGGACAACCTCACTACAGACTAAAGGCTCACATGGAGGGAAAGTACAGTATATTTCTAAATACTTTCATCATTTCACCAATGTCTTTAAATGGAATACTTCCGCACTCATAAAGATACATTATAACTTTGTTATAGCTTTGTTCTAACCCTATATTGCTTTCATTTCCAGTGTCACCATGGAAAATGTTTTTGTAACACACACTGTAGACCACTTGGCCTGGTCACCCTTGAAAACAAGATCTAGATCTCAATGGGTCTAACCTGGTTAATCAAAAGTTATTACACAAATAAATACAGTCAAATAATGTGATCTCAGTGTTAATCAATTTTACAATGTTTAATCATTACAGATGTCACTGGAGAATTGCAAGTACTCCTTACAATACAGAGAAAATGTTTGTTAATCAGTTAACCCATGTAAAGGAAAGTGACTAGACATGTCACTGGATGCTTTTCATATTTATCAGATAAGTTGTCAAAAGCATCAAAAATCAAATACTAAAACTAGTATCAAAACTAGATACTCATGTGAGCAGGTATTGATACTAAAACGGTCACATTCAAAGGACAGAAATGAACCTTTGCTGAATGGCTGTATCAGAGTATAAGGCGACATAAATAGTAGTAGTAGATTGTATACACAGAGTAACCACTATGGAACCGACCCAGATGACTGAGAGATTACACAGATATAGGACTGAATGGTAATATAAAAGAAAGTACAATTTAATGTTGAAAATTACATTCTATTGGCTAAATAGGGAGTTTATTATCATTGTGGTATCGAATCAGTATCGAGTCTATTCCTTAGTATTGCAAAAGAGTTTGAAATTTTAGTGTTGTGACAATATTAGAGCCTTGCATCAAGTACTGGATCAAATCCTTAGGAATCCTGTTATTCCCAGCCTTATAACTGGTCTAATCTAGGGTTATGCTAGGTTTTCAGTGCAAAACACAAACTAGAAAACCCAACAAAACATGGTTTTCAATTTATGGCCATGCTGAAGATGACCACATGTCAGCTAATATTGGACAATTCATGTTTTTATTTCATAAATATGTGCATTAAATATTTCCCCGAAGCAGACTGACCTTGTCGGCAGTGAGCTCTCGAATCTTGATGATCTGGACTCTGAACTTCATGAGCAGCGCCTCCAGAACCTCACACTTCTCCTTCCAGTCGTCTGGACTCATGGCCTCCTCTCCCTCTGCCATCTCGCCTCTGAAACAAGACATCCAGTTCAGCAGTGTAAGAGGTTAAATACAGTGGTTTGATTGGCCTTATTTCTAGCTCATACTTACATTGTAATTATCAATGTTTCATAAAAGCTTTAGTCATTTCTAATTGTCAATGCTCAGCTTGGGTCTTTTTAATTGAGAAGTCCACAGTCAAGCCTCCGTTAGTAAAAATATGTGGTTTGGTGCAGAGTTCAGATTTTCAGTGAAGAAATCTGATCTTTTTTGTTAAATGACATCATTTAAAAGTCTAAAATTGTTTAAGTTCAAGAAATCAATAACAACAAATTAATAAAGGCATTTTTATTAGTAAAAAAAACCCCAAAAAACTAAAAACAAAAACTGAATCAGGGAGTAATGAGTAACCTGGTGAACTATTGTTACATAACTCTAATGCATGTTAGCAAATAATCCATCAGAGAATCACACTCCCTTCAGCTACATTAACAGGAAAACACTGTCAATACAGCCGATGCCTATTGCTATATTGAAATTTGTTTAAAAGAATATTCTATATTCTGTCCTTGTGTGAGCTGTACTGACATGGAAATGATGAAGGAAAACACAGGGTGTTATCCACAGAGACAAGAGTTTGACTAGAGGGACTCAAACCACCAACCATCCACAAACAACTCGGGGTGAGTAAATTGTATGTCAAAACGAAATCTCAGAGTCTCCCTCAAACTTTTAAAGGTTTGCCATGTAATATTTTGGGTGTGGGGTACGTCACTTGCTTGTTTCCATGAAGGTGTTATGCTTTGCGTTGTATGGCATTATATTTGTTTATTTGGCAACTCTGTCAATTACAGGTGTTTTTATTGTTCACAAAAAACAGATTGAAAAACATGCATTCTTTCTATGAGTGGTGTCCCAACTGCACAGATCTGACCTGTAACTTGGCCTAGTGGCATCACCTGCTTGTCTCCACGGAGATAAACAAGTTAAATGTTATACAGTAGAACACTGTAGCATTCATCTCCATAGAGCCAAGCAAATGACAGACCCTCCACCAGAAAAGTTACATAGTGCACGTTTAAGCATTGCTTTGTAACAAGTGGAGGGGTAAATTGGACAGGGAGTAACTTTTGCTCTCATGTTTTTGAAAACAGCCTGCCCCTAAAATGTTCCACTGTCACACATGACGTGACCACTGGGCATTATCTCTATACTTCCAAAAGAAGATAAAATACAACTCCACTGCTCCAAAACATGACACATTTTCCCAACTGTACATCTTTTAATGCACATCAAGGAATCAGATGGACCCAGTATGATGGGCAGATGAGGGCTGATAGAAAAGCATTGGTCTTTCTTATGTTGTAGTAACCTGTCATTAAGACCCAGGCGCTCTCACAAAAAACATTCGAACATGTGCAGAGATGGCCATAAAAGAGTTATTTCTGCTGCAGTCTGTGTGCTGTGGTAAACACTGCACCAAGCAATGAAAAAGTCCCTCTCACAAAACAGCAGCAGCACAGATGCCAGGGGACAATATGCAACAAACAGAGGGCAAATACTACCTACCTTTCACTTGTCAAAATATGCAAGTTACACTGTCTTAAATAACCCCTTTTACAATTGTACAAACATAGCACTTGAGTCTGAATTGATATAGTAATGTACAAGTATACTTTGTTAGATATCCACAAATGTCTGAATGATTTTAGGACTAAACTACCAATTCAAAACTAAATATTATATCTTTTGGTTGTTCAACTGTCCTCAAAATTAAATATAACAGGAAGCTAAAACACATGAATAGGCCTGTTTAGAAATTAGACACCTGTATTAAATAGTAGGCAAGTTCATACTATTCATTCACAACTAAAACATAACATTTTATAAATTTAGCCTATTGCATTATATTGCATAATTATTTTTAATCAATAATAAAAGTCCTGTTATGTATAATAAAAATTATTTTAACTATACCTTTAACTTGATAGATCTTTTGGCCTTACTGAATCTAAAAGTAGTTCACAAACCAAAAAGGTTGGGTAGCTCCAGTGTCTGTACTTATGATACAGTATTTTCCACCTCTCCTCTGTTCCGTGCTCCAGGCGTGACAGTATTATGATAAACGTGATGTGGCTGGTGGACGCTCTTGAACCCTGACTGTGTTTCTTTCATTCAGTCACTTCCTGTGAGTAAAGCCTCAGCTTTGACCTGAGCCCTATGTGAAAGAAGAGGCCTCACTAGTTTGTAAAAGGATCACTCACCAAATAGTCACACGTTATACTGGGTCTATGTGCTTTTTACTAACATAGTTTGGGGCTATACACTTTTTACTAACAAAGTTAAGTTAAGAGGGATGCTTCATTCACATATAGTAAACAAACTCTTTTTGGGGGAAGTCAATCTGCAAATACGGCACAAACCCCAAGGTACCTTTGCACAATGTCCATTTACATTGTAGGTTTATGTTTTAATTAAACTTTTAAATATGTTTTGATCTGACTAGAAAAAACAAAACAAAAACAAAAACAACGAAAAAACAACAACAATGGTTCACAGACTTAATATGTAATATGACAAGTAATAAATCTCAAATCTCATATTTCAAATAGTGAAATTTCAGGAGTGAGTGGAACACTATGAAAGCTTCTGTTTTCTGTTTGGAAAAGGAGTGATTTTGTGCACAACTTTATTATTAAGACCAATTTAGCTCTTACCACTGCTACTTTCACTCCTATAGGTCTATCATATGAATGGAACAATACATTTTCATAATATTAGCCTTTATTTAGCTCTTAATAATCTACTCCTACCAACCACTTTATTGTAGTATGACTAACACTACAAAACATCATCTACTCGTGCCTGAATAATAGGCTATGAATGGCTATGAAAGATATAAATCATAAAGATATAAGCTAGGACAATAAACAACTAAATTAAAAGTATTATCACTACAGTTAGTTTTGCAGTGAGAAAAGATAATCTTAAACTTGCAAACTTATAAACTTGTTTTGTTCAGCTATAGCAGGCTTCATACACGCTATAGGCTTTCAGGCAGCAGACTGTGAATAACAAATGAATCAAACAAGCCTTTAGTTATCCTGTTAATGTAAGCACTGTTAACTCAGAAAATCGCAGTTCAAAGTTTACTTACCGTGGATCTTTTAAAACAGACAGTATGAACACAGCCTCACGTCATGTCAGCTTTTCCGTACGTAAGCTTCTGTTTGTATTTCTGTCCAAAGTTTCCTAGTTCACGATCATCCACTTTCTGCCTTTCCCAGCGGTTTTCATTACAGCTCCGAGGCAAAAAGCAAGAGATGGAGAAGGCGTGGCTTCACCAAGAGCAGCCAATCACATGTCATAAAGGCGGGTCTGGGAATGATAAAAGAAAAACAGCCAATCAGAGGCCGGAGCGCTTTTTATGCCCCCCCTCTCCTCGAGCTGCCCGTGAAACGTGTGTCCCAAAATATTCACTATACCAGCTCTGTGGGGCAAATTAATGAATATTTTACAGTTTTATCAGTCATAAATCAGGAGTGTTTTAAAGATGTATCTTCTGTGCAAGGTCATGATCGCAGAGATAAGATGGGTAGGCCTCTCTTTTATCCCTACATGCTCGTCCAAATCAAACAGACCTGAAGAAGCTAATACAACTAATATTACCTGAAGAGATGTGTTCTTTTGTAGGCCATATCAACAACTTGGACAAGTTTGGACAACAGATAGCCTAAGTGGTTTGTGCTCTTTAGAGAGTCCATATTACACTATTTTATAATCTATGTTATACTGCTGTTTCCTCTTCAAAAAATACCTGGAGTTGTGTCTTGTTTCATTCACACATAGAAAATGTGTGTTAAACACAAACCCTGCATATTTAGGATGAGTTCTTCTCTCAAATTGTGATGTCATGTGGTAAGACTTCCTGTCTTACCACATGACATCACAGTGCTCCACTGTTTTTAAACTCCATACACTTTCACTAGAGTAATTTGGATAATTTCAACCCTGGAACTACCAATCTCTACTGAACTAAAGACAAAAAGTAGCTGTTAACTTGAAATCTACTGCTTCATGACAACACAAGGTGGAACACAGTATTTTGAGCTTTGGAAATGTAGTTAGACTAACAATAAAGATTTACTCAAAAATGTGTGAAACAAAACAGGCGTTTTTTCTGATAAGGTAACAACATTATAAAATGGCTTAAAAAAAATCTATTTTATAGGGCCATCAACTATTTTAATAATTGGGTAATTTATACATTTTAACCTTCCATGAAACATCTTTAAAAGGATATTAGTTGGTGTTTTATACGTTATGGATCATAGTTAAAACAAACAAGTAGTAGTAGTAGTAGTAGTAGTAGTGCACATCAATATGTTCCCATAACAAAAACATTTTACTTTTATTATAGACAGATCAGAACAAAATGTCCCTAGAATATTTATAACCAATTTACTTGTTATCAGAATGTATTGTACACGGACCACATTAAATGTCAACTACAGTTACAGTTTCTATGAATTTATTTAATAGAAAATAAAGTTTTATGTCTTATCACTTCAGCCAAGATAAGAGTTAACTTCTACATGTGTTTTCCCTGCTGTGCTGTTTTGTTGTTGTT
The DNA here is from genome assembly GCF_009829125.3 of Periophthalmus magnuspinnatus. NCBI lineage: Eukaryota > Metazoa > Chordata > Actinopteri > Gobiiformes > Gobiidae > Periophthalmus > Periophthalmus magnuspinnatus. The sequence continues at coordinate 18,287,177 of NC_047140.1, forward strand.
GTTGTTGTTTTTTTAAATTTTTATTAATTTTTTGTTGCTCTCTTCATGCTGTGCAGTCGAAGCTGTGCAGGCTCCGTGCGGAAATACGCTTCGTGCGGAAACAAGTGCCGTTATGGTTCCGTGCGCCTCAGTTTAACATGGTTTTAACTAATTATAATTATTAAACAAATTACGATTGATAGTTTCAGCCCCATAATTTGGCATAATATAGCGCATTTAAATATATATTCTGACATTAGCATTAAACATTAATAATTATTCTTTTAATAAACTTGTTATCCTCCCTTCCAGTAGGGGGGGTAGATGGGGTTATGTCCTGTTGGTGTCAAGCGCACAGTCTAGAGGAAGCACATGCGGCTCAAACTCCGGTGAGGGTTTTTACATTTACTGTGCACAAACAGTAAATGTAACGTATATCTAACGTGTTACCTCGTCATCTCTTGTCTACCTTGTGCATTTAAATTTTGTCCTGAAAAAATAACAAAAACACGTAAAATGAGTTGCTAGCAGCTGAGCTAAGGATGCCAAACTCAATATCAATGTATAGGAAAGTGATGACAGCTGCGACAAAGGGAGCGAATTAGCTACAATTAAACTTTGTGGTATGTTTTATTTAATTTATTCTCCACCGAGTAATCTAATACCCAATTGTAACTCGTTGGAAAAAGTATAAGTTACTGGCTTGGCTAGCTCATTCATTAAGTTCATTAAGCGATACACATCTCCACAAAAATTATTTCGTATTGTAACAAAGTTGTATTAATGTTTATTTATTTGGTTCTGTCTTTCAAGGTAGTAATCATGGTGGTGAAAAAGAAGACACCCAAAGTTGAGGCTGTGGTGCTTGATGGAGACAAGCTTTCAAAATTAATAGGTAAGAACGAATTAAAAAGTACTGTTACTTATCTATTCTATTCTCAGCTCAACTAACTATATATCTGATAATGAAATGATATTATTGTTTTGTACTCCTTGTAGCATCATTGTCCATTGATGGAGGAGAGAATGGGGTTCAAAATCTTGCTAAGACTCTACAGTCCTGTTTGGAGTTGACAGACCCAGTGCAGCAAATCCAGCTGGTTAAAACGGTAAACATTTTTCCACACTATACAACTAATATATGTTGATAATAAAGGGGTCTCCAAACGTCATGCCAGATGCCCTTCAGGATTGCTGTAAAAACATGACTTAGCAGCAACAAAAGATGAATAAAATTAAAGTGTTTTTAAAGTTTTTCTAATTGGGTAAAACTCATTTAAAAATACATCCATGAAGTGAGTATAAGTGGTATAATACTCTGAATATTTGGTTGTATTTTGTTACAGGCAGGGGCACAGTTGGAGGCATTGACAGAAGACCTGCCTGATGGCCCTCTGCTCGGAGCCTGTCTGCACACACTAGCTTTAGTTTACACTTCACTGCAGCCCAAGAACCCGCTAAGACGTGCCATTGCAAGGTACTGCTTTACTGCTTCATGTAAATATTGTCTGTTATAGCTGATGAACAGTCAGATGAATAATGGCACTTCAGTTTTTTCTAGTATTTTAGTTTTATATTAAGAAATTATTTTTACTGTCAGAACTGTACAGGCAGTACTTCTTGTAAACACCAGACTTGAGTGTTGTCTGCATCTTCTGGGTTGTTGATGGATAAAACACATCCATTGTTTCAGACAGTGTAAGACGGTATGATTTTAAGGGATGCTTTTACAGTATCTAGGAAAATGTACAGTAAAACTAAAATAAAAAAGTGGTAACTAGTACACTGAAAAAATATCCATGCTATGGTGGAAAAGTTGTTCAAGTCTTCAAGGTTATACTGCAGTATTAAGATAGATTTTGACATAACATAGTTCATGCTTTTGTCTTCCAGTGCCTTAGGTTCAGTCCCAGTCTGGTTAGTGGATCGTGTAGTAGTGTCTTTATCATCTTGCCTCTCTGACTGTCTGTCCAATCCTGCTTCAGACAAGTTCAATCAAAATGTTGATATCATTGCTGCTTGCCTTGATGGCTTCCCAGTTGGTTAGTACTATTACTTATCTTTTTCCATTTCATACAAAGGATAGTTAATTTATTTTGAAATGAAGATTGATATGTTTTTTGTATGTTTTAGGTGAAAAGTGTATTAACAAGCTATTACCTGAAGGTGAGTCAATTTAGAATGCTGCCTTATTTTTCTTCAATTGAGACATCTAAGTTGGGCTGCAAAATTAATCTCAATCAAATTCAAATAACCATGAAGTACCATCATTTCCTCTACAAATAGCAAAATATCCTGTTTTACTATCTAACTAACTAAGCTAACCATGTGGTTTACATCTGTACAAACATGTTCTCAAATGTGATTCTTATATTAGTTTTCAGTCTTATATTTCTGACTTTTTATCAATTTTTCTGGACATGTTTCAAATGTGAACTTTGACCAGAATCCTTTTATTAAAACCTGCAATTAAAAACTTCAATTAGATAGTTTTCCCAAATCGCTCAGCCCTACATCCAGGCATGAAATATGTAAAAAAGTGTAGTAGTATAGTAACTAGATACAGCTAGACTTGCTTAACTCTGAATCATTATTATCATAATTTATCAACACTTGTCCTGTTTACAGTGTTGGAGTTTCTTCATACAGGCCTGAGTAAATGCCTCCACCAAAACAGGTATTCTTTAAAATCATATCCCCTTAAATGTGGTATGTAGTAGTAATTAATTTGTTTATCTCTGTCTCCGCCTGGTGGTGATGTAGTGATCTAGCAGGAAGACACATTGCTCAGGCCCAGCTCATGCACTCCTGTCTGTCTGCTGTGAAGGCCTCCATGCTGGTGGTGCAGAGGTCCCAGGACACCATCTGTGCTTTGTTACAGAGAGAGAAAGAAAAGAGCCATTTTGAGGACACTTTGAGTAGCCTGTTGGACTGCTACACCGAAATTCTGACTGATGGTAAGAATGTAATGTAATGTAATGCAATTTGCACTGAATTTAAATATTAGGTTGTAATGCTTAAAGGAAGTCTGTGTGATATCCATAGAAAACATTATGGTAACACTTTAAGTTAGTGACTATGTATTGATGGCTAATTAATGGTAAAAGGCATTTAATTACTGTACTTTTTAAAGTACAGTATAAAGTTTTTTTGTGTAAGACCATATTCAGTGCCCAGCCATTAACTAGCTATTTTCTCCCTTTAAAGTGGTGTTTCTTAGCATTATTACCTTCTGTATGTACACTATAATCTTGATAAGCATTAATAAGTATTTTGTTAATACTAACCAATGGCTGAATAACCACTAAGTAGCATACCACTTAGTTTGTGAGTAATATGTAATCCCTACATTAAACCGGCATAATAAATAATAATCATGTGGATAAATCTGTGGAAATTGTAAATTATATTATAGATAGATAATACATGATACATTTTATTTTGTGTGCAGATGAGTTTGTTCAGTCAGTCCAGAGCACAGCAGGGATGGCAATGGTTTTGTTGATAAAGTCCGTCATGGGATCTGGAGATGAAGTTGCATCAGTGGTGAGTCATATTCTCATTTTGCTATGGTAGGATGTAATATTTATAAGACCTTTTCGAACATAGTGTTTGTTTTTAGGTGTGCAGTTTTTTGCATGGTTCATCAGAGGGATTGGACCTTGCTCCTCAGTGGTTAAAACATAGATGTGAGAGAGTTTTGATGAGTGGTCAACCTCCTGGAGTCTGTCTGTACCTGTGCCATGGGGCTTTGGCCATGTTGAGCTGGAAGGGTGCCATCCCTGGGCCACAGTGGGAACAACTACTGCTATTGGTCCCACAAATTCTGCTGGAGTTAGATGTCAGGTAAACCAGATAGCAAGTCTAATATTTCAGATATTAATATTGTTATTGTATTGTATTTTGCCTCTGCCCTCTGCAGTGTAAAAGAGTCAAGCACAGCTATGGTGGTGGCTCGGGTCTTGACCCTGTGGAGTGGAGCTGCTCTGGATTGTCTTCAGGGAACACAGCCTTGTCCTGATGCCCTGCAGAGTCTGAGAGGAGGCTCTGAGCTGCAACAGCGTATCCTAGAGCACATCTACTCTCACTGGGAGCACCCTCTGGATGGAGTGAGGCACCAAACCCGCTCCCTGTTCAAAAACCTGCTGGTCCTGCACCGACTCACATCCCCCTCAGACTCTAAGCAGGACCCCAGGACAGACCCCTACATTAATACCCTCACTCAGAGCCTCCTGGGGCTGGAGTGGCACATGAGGGGAAAGTACGGCTCACTCAGCTGCTTGGTGGAGCTCCATGGAGCAGGCTACATCCTGGAGATGCAGCCCCAGCTCCCCTCTTGTCTCTTGAGCCTCATGGGGGACCAGACCCTGGCTCCTTATGCTAGTGACCTGCTGGAGAGGCTTTTTGTGAGCCACAAAACTCAGCTGTCTGCTCAAGCTGAAGAGGGCCAGGTAGAGAACTGGATGCATCAGTGGCATGTGACCTGGGTCACTCCTCTGCTGCAGGTGCTGTGCAGTGCCCGACTGGACCAGACAACCTACATCCTGGACTATTTTCTCCCCAAACTACTCCGCTGCAGCCCGTCCAGCGTGTCCCACATGGTGCAGGCCTTACAAGACATGCCCCTGTGCAGCTCAGGTAAAGTTAAAACAAAAAATTCTTAAAAAAAATGTATACAATTTTATTCCTCATCAGCCAATCTTCCCACAGGTCCAACAGGCAGCAGGGGGGCTTTAGGGGCCCTCATGACCTGCCTGAGAGCAGCCAGAGCCCAGGGGGTGGTCCCTTCCTCAGAGGAGGGTCTTTGGGGAGGACTGCTCCCTCTGTCTCTGCTCCGACAAGCTCTCGCGCACAAACATGACCAAGTAAGTTTGAATGATTCTTTTGACTTCCACATATATGGAGAATGTATGTGCTTATACATTATCCCTCATCTGTTTAGGTGAGGATGGATGCCTTGGGTTTGGTTTGTGAGTCTCACCGCAGCACAGAGACTCTGACCTCACAGGAACTTGAGCTCATTCAGTATTTTCTGCCCCCAAATCTGAACAGCCAAAATCCAGGGGTCAGGCAGCAGACTGTTAGCCTCTTCAAAAAGGTTTGGATATCTAAACTGTATTGTATTTTCTCGTATCAATATTTCATATGTCTTACTCTTTCTTATTTTAAACAGCTGCTGTGTCGGGTGAAAGACAGTGCCCAGTTTCTCCAAAAGAAAGCTGGACAAGAGAAAAATCAGGAGAAGAAGGATCAAGACCAACAAACACTACATTATTATAAGGTCTGACCAACTTAAAGGCACACTGCGTAACTTTTCTAGTGGAGAGTCCACACCCACACCTTATGAGTGATAAAAACAAATGCAAAGAAATTAATGCAGGTGGCAGATCCCTTGCCAGAAAAGTTACATAGTACCTTCAAACATACATAGTCACTTGACTGATTTTCTTAAATTGTGTTTTCTTGTAGGAGTTTCTGCGCTGGATGTGTGTGACACTTCTTGACATGTTGCTGCCTGGAGCCTCTTTCTCTAAATGCATTATGTGCCTTCATCTACTCTGTCTGATGGGACAGATTTTTACCTTTACTGCAGGTATTGTATGCACATTGAGTAGCTGTGTTGATATGAAAGGTGAAAAAATATGATAAACTGTCAAATGCCTGGAGCAAGAAAACAATATTATTTTGTGCTTATTATTCATTTATGCAAAAAAGGAAGAAATGCCGTTTGTTGCCTTATGTCCAGATCAGATTAATTACAAAAGATAACCTGGAATTTTCCAAAGTATCCTAAAACCCCCTGTGATGAACTATATTGGACATAACTGTACATTCCTATGGTCAAAAAGAGCCATGACTAACGCATAAACCAATAATACAATTATACAATAATAAAATAGTAAAATGTAGTCAATTACATATTTAAGCATAGTATATTTTCTTTAGCTATAACTGTATTCATATGTGATTGTTTTCTATTGTCTCCATAGATCCAGACAGCTTTGCTCTTGGTGAGGTGGTGACTTCAAATCATGCTCAAAATGTCCTCTACTGCATTGCCAGCAACTTCCTAGAAGTCAAACAACTGGCCTCAACATTACTGCGCCAACTCCTCCCATCCACAGTGGGGCTAAAGGTGACATTTCTGTACTTTCAATCTCAATAAATGACAATTATAGACAATTATTATTCATTTACAATATTGACCATTACCAACCTAGTTCTCAATGCAATGCAATTTTAGTCATTATTAAAGATGTGTGGGTTGATTTCTGACCCATGGGGTCTGCAGGTAACCTGTGGGTCATGCTGGGACTGGCTGGAAAAAAATCTATTTATTGAGGGGCAGGTTGGGATGGGTAATTTTTTCATAGAAGAAAAATATGTTAGTTATTACTACAGCCTATAAAATATTTTAAAACAAACTAAAACTCATCTACATTGGCCTATGTTTGATTATATTTGATAATAAAGTTTATGTAAGCACGTAACTGCTGCAATTGATGCCACCACGGCGCGCTCAATTTGCGCAACATTGTGCCCCACCCATGCGTGCCCCACCCATGCATGCCACACCCATGCGTGCCAAATTAGCCAGTGAAAACCATTTGCTACAGTAAACTCAGCCAAAAAGAAACAGCAGATACCCCATCTGACATCCCATTATGTCAGTTTTTAAGCACGTTTTTTGCTAAAATAAAGCTGCATTTATGGATGTATTTTTACAGTGTATTTAGTGATTGATGGTGCGGGGTGTATAAGTAGATTTTGCTACGCAGAGTGAGCTGGGGTGGGTCGTACATAATCAGAAATGTGGGACCCGCGGGATGGTAAAATGCCTGACCCATTATAGCCATTATATTATATATAGTCATAGCTTATATTTGTCTGAATAGCCCCATTTATTAGATAAAAAATAGAAACATAAACAGATATTACATATTAGGAATCAATAAGAGAACCATTAAGGAACCAGATTGATAAGAGTTGATAGTGCCATTGTTAAGACCCTCTCAAATCCCATCCATAATTGTTTGTCATTTGCAATATTTGTTTTCAAAGATTAAAATGCTTCTATACATAGCTTATAGGCGCTTTGGTCAGCCCTTTAGTGCCATCTGGTGACAAAACTGTATATTGCAATATTATAGTTCTGTTGGAAGTAGCCATAACTACATTTTCGCTGATGTGTCATGTCTAGGCTTAACATGTTAAATTATATTTTGATTAATAATTAAATAATAATACATAAAAAACCTCCCCCTGTATAATTTTTCTCTGTTGGTTCTGTCAGGCTGCAGATCGGATGGCAAATGTCCTTCAGGCTGCTCTGGATCTCAGCACCAGCACTAAGCCCTTTGACAGTGTAACAGCCGCTCATCTCCTGAACCTCCTGATCCATGAGCCAGACCTGACCCAGGCTCTGAGGCTCTGTGCCCAGAGACAGGGCCTCGAGGTTCAGCCTCCAGTCCCACCAGCAGAAGCCTCCCAGACACTTATACTAGAGATCAACACTTTGGCAGGTGCACTTTGGCAGGAAATGTATTATGGGAATGTCATATTTTGTTCATCTTACAAAAAAAAAATAAAAAAATTAAAGTGCACTATTTGGGCAGAGGGTCCACTCCCTGTGTGGAATATTCCACAGCATGGAATTGAATTTATATCTGCAGAGACAAGCAGATCACAGCTGTCGAATGAATCAATTACCTTGAAAATGTGCAAAGCAAGATGGTTTAATGCCATCTGGAACATACGGAATAACAAAAGTTACAAAATGCACCTTTTTAACTATTAATGTATAATTTCTTAAACCTATCTTCAAGTATAATTATAATTTTCTTTTTTGGAGTAACGCTATTATGAAGTAAAAGTTTCTTACAGAAAAAACATTCATCATAATCTCTGCTTCTGCTTGTGTTTCACAGTGATCCAGTTCTTACTCCACTGTCTTCAGTCAGAGGTGATCAAAGCAGAGTCATCTCTCCTTCAAGCCGCGGCTTCATTTCCTCTGTATGGACGATGTCACTGTATCACAGCAGTACTCCAGCAGCTTAACACTGGGTAAGGCAAAACGTGATATTAATACACTGAATTTAAATGGCAGCTTTCCATATACTGTAAGGTCGGTAGTAGAAGTTATTTTAGATTCAGAATAATTCTAACTTTAGTCAACCAAGAAGTTTTTTAGTTAACTAATAGACATGTTCTGATTAATCGACTGAAAGGGGGTGTGACATATCACTGACAAATGCTACGCCTAGTAAACCACATCCTAGTAAGTGAAAAGGCAGATCAAAATTATTCTAGAAATACAAAGCAAAATATTAGGTGTTACTTAAAGACTGAGGAACTGCTTGGACAAAATATTTGACCCATCTGAGGCTTCATTTTTTTCAATTTAGCTTTGATTTTCGATTATTAAATTGCATCTTTTTAGGAATCTAAGTGAGGCTGAGCAGTGGTGGGCCCTTGTTTCGGAGCTGATCACAGTTTGCTACAGGACGTCTGATGTGGTTGCTCCAGTCGTGCAGAGCTCCTCCCCTGAAGGACTTATCCCCATGGACAATGACTCAGGTAATAAGTATAATACATTTTATGTGTAAGGCACTTTACATTTATTCAACAAAAAAAAAAAATGTTTTTGGTAGAAACTTCATCTGGTCTGCAGAAAATCCTTCAGGAGATTCAGCCTCGAGACACCAATGACTTCTTCACCAACGCTAGAGAATTGGAGCCAGAGCAAACTGAGGAGGAAGCAAAAAACTCACACCATCCTTCACTGAACACAGGTGTGAATGCACTGATTTCATTTAATACAGCACATTTCTTAAGTATTGGTGGTGTTAAAGACCTCACTTCATGTGTTAACATGACACAGCTCCTCGTTTAAATACATTTTAGCTGAACTTGTAATATCAGAGAAATGTGATAGGACAGTAAAATTAAACATAAACATGAATAAATACCACTTTTCCCAATTTTGCATCTCACAATATTATGATTTGACAGATTGCTCATCTTTGTTAGGCATGTTGTAAGCATGCCATAGTTAGCTTTATACAAATACAAATGATATTATTGCAGTTCATGCAGTCTTCAGGTGGGGGCAGTGTCTGACCTAGTTTGTTAGTTCTCACACTACACTTTTTTCGTTTGTGTACATTTTATTTGAAATTTTTTCATTAGGACTAGAGCAAATTTTTACTATTGTGACCGGCTTAATAACTATATTGGCTCACATTCCATTGGTATCAATAGAGAATCTACCTTGAAGTAGTTTTGACATAGTGCTCGTCTCCATGAAAATGTTACTGCTTTGCCTTATCTCGATGAAGACACTTTACAAGTCAATCCTGTGTAGAGGCAACCCCCATAAGAATGCATGGTGCAATGTATTTTTGAAGTAAAAAAAAAACTGACTGGAAATGTAATGATATCTCCATGGAGACGAGCAGGTTGCAAGCCCTCCACCACAAAGTCCCACAGTGTGAAGAACCTTTTATCATGTTCCTCTGTATAATTTTTCCTTGTGTGTGTTAGGAGGAGAGAGCTACCGTGTGACCGCTCAGATGGTGCTGGTGTGTTGCTGGCGCAGTATGAAGGAGGTGTCCATGTTGTTGGGGCAGCTCTGTCAAAGTCTACCCTTGGACTTCACCAACGAGGATGGAGAGAGGCACCAAGGGCTCATCACAGAGAAACAGGTGGGAATACGAAATATGAAATGCACATAGATCTGGAGTATATTATAATCAACATAGCACACAGGAGGGGGATTTATAATAATATATTGGATAACTTCATGAAACGGATCCATGTAATTTAGTTAGACAGGGCTGCGATATTAGTTGCAGTCAAATTTAAATCACATTGCAAAGGCAGCAATTTTTTAAGTATCGCAATTTCTTCCACTAACTACAAAATATTCTATCTTATTTGGCATAAAACCCCTACCTGTAAATTTTATCTGTATAACATGTTCTGAAATGAGATTCTTGTCTTGTGATTTTTGTCAGTTCTTCTGAATACCTAAAATTAGATTTTTTTTTTGAAGTTTTCAACTCAATGCTATTATTAAAACATCGCAATTGAATATTTTTCCCAAGTCTTTCACCCCCCGTTCAGCCTTACAGATAATTAGATTGTATTCAATAATTTATGGATCGAACTTAAATTCACAATGTACATGTTATTCTCAATGAGTTTGAGTTGAGCTACAGTATAAACAATTTAATACACTTAAATTTAGCAACTGATCCCCTTGGAGTAGGCGTCTAACTCATGTCTTTTGTTGACATTTATTCATATATTCTTGTTTCTGTATACCTTCTGTACATATTATCATGATTTTGGATTTGATCAAAAACACATTTCTCAGTTCTATTATGGTATATTAGTATCAGAAATCCTATCGTTCAAAGGGGACAAATTGAATGTGATGGTGTGCCCCTACTATTGATTAATCCACACAGTATTTCATCAGCATTTCAGAATAGCATTTCTTGGTTTTAATGTGGATTTGATTCAGCAGTAACAGGCCCAATTTAACTTGTAACCACAACACTAGCCATGTTTTAAAGTAGTTAGACCTGTTGTACCACAATTTTGCAACAAATTTAAGGTATATCTGTACTTTGATTAACTATTCAGTACATGACTACATATTTGTTGGTTCATTTATCTATACTTTTGAATGCTTATTGACTTCAACAATCTTTTGGATGTGTGTATTTTTTTTGCTTCAGTAATAGGCCTGCTTATTAGACTCCATTGTGTACTAAATGTAGCTTGCCAAGCATTCAAACTACATGCTATTTTACACTGTGTAATATATATGTAGCATAATTGAATCTGTGAGAGCCCATTGTTTTCCTGGCTGTGTGTAAATTCCTGGTACACGTGTGCGTCTGTCTGTGTGTGACACCACGCTGGGAGCCTCTTCAATTAGCATCCGCCCTCGTTAGCTTCGTTAGCTCGGACGCTTTCATTTGGGGCCGAGCCTGCTGGTTTAACGGCCTGCCACCCCTCCCTGCTCCACTGCATTCTTTCCAAATTACTTCCACTGGCTTCGAACTACTTCAGCAGAAAAGGGAAAAAAAGTTCAACAACACAAGCGGTCTGTAGACAAACTTGCACAGGAACAGTTGTCTGAGTGGTTCAACATGTTAGCGTCGATAATAACAGGGACCCAGACAGACTGTGCTTGTGTCCTAAGGGGGGTCCGCGCCCTCTGTTTACTCCTCTGAAAAGTAGGAAGTGCTCTTGAATGGGTGTTTTTCTCATGGTGGGCCTCATTCAGTTACTGCACATTCATTCATTTGTTTTTGCTTCATGAGATTATAGACTGAGCTACAATGGTTTAACTGCATGCTTGTAGGTTAAGATTGAGAGTTCACTTAAAAGCAGAAATGGGGTGGATCTGTTATGTTACCTTAGTAACATTAAATCTAATTCAGAGGAGATTTATTTATTTATTTATTTATTATTATTATTATTATTATTATTATTATTATTATTGATATCAGAAAGAACATGGCATAATGGTTTTCAGTGTAACAATATCCAAATCCCATGTGCACCTCATAATGAATTCTGTGTCGGCCATTTTTTGGTGTCTTACCAAGAGGAGCCCTACTCATCCAAGTTGATGTTAGTTAAAAATGTCTAATTAGCGCAAAAGCTTTTATTATTTGTTTGAATGCTTCATGCATCCTTTAAAGTATAAAACAGTTTTATCAATCAAAGTCAATTGAAACAAAACTAAATAATACAGGATAAAGAAAATATAGAATTAAAAAGTATGTTGTATACAGTGTTGTATACATTTTTCCTCCCTGTGTTTGGAGATGGATTCCTGGGTGTAACACATCCTGGTCCTCACAGGCTGCACCATGGCCATTGGAGGGTAGGTCAAATGTAGAGTTATCCTAGATCCCTGTTGGCCTTGTTAGGATACACTGTTCAATACTTGCCTGCATTATGCCATTTTCTGATCCGTTATAATGTCTCCTCATTAAAAAAAAAAACATACTGGGAATTGTGTTTTGGCTCATTCACACATGTTTAATACACAAACCCTGCATATTTAGGCTTTAGTTCTTCTCTCAGTCAGAAACTCTGTTCCACCTTGTGATACTCTGCTCCTTCACTAGAATCATTTAGATAATCTCAGCCCTGGAATTGCCAAACTCTGCTTAATAAAAGGTAAAAGGTTGCTGTTAACTTGAAAACTACCTGACATGACTCTGAAGATGTAGACAGAATAATGCTGGATTACTCAAACATGTGTGAATGAAACAAAACACAACTCCAGGTATGTTTTTTGATGAAGTAACAATGTTCTAAAATGGCTTAAAACTCAATTTGGCTTAAAATAGGACATTTCAAGTTTATTAGCAGAGAATAAAATCTTTATTGTCTATAGACTACAGAGGTAATAGTTCATCTTAAGCTCACCAATACATATAACAGCATACAACTTATCAGCAGACCTAATAGTGAAAAAACTGAATACATAACAGTTCATTATAAAACACTGAATAATTTCTGTGGCTGAGTTTCAATCCCTCCTGATGTATAGCAAATATCTACTCAGATAGACTCAAATAACATACTTACTTGTATTCAGGTAGACCGGTGCTTAGAGTTGACTTCCTTTTTCTATTTTGATATTTGTATTTAAAAGTTTTAATGGGCTCTGATCCTTATAAGTTTATTGTTAAAACAAATATCAATTAACTTCCCTGGCCAATGAGTTCCAATCCCTGCTACAGCAAACATATCTACTGAAATGGACTCATAACGTACTTATGGCTGCACGTATCCAGGTAGATGACTTCCTGTTGACTTTTTGAGTGGATGTTTTGTATTGAGATGTTTTTATGGGCTCTGATCCTCTATGATTTAGTGAAACAAGCTGTGACAACAATGAGCCGTTCTGTTTGTGCCACACACTCAGCTAAATAAATCTTTTATACGCAGCCAAACTCAAAGCTTTGTGGATAGCACTTTACGTCACTGTGCTTTGTCATTAAAGCAATGGATTTCCTTTGAAAAATCCACATAGTTTTCTTCTTAGTCACTTGTTTATTTCTTAATGAACATAGTTTCCCAGAATGCTTTTATGAACAAAACCTCAATACTTTATAGAGTGGCTAAATCCCCCAAAATGAATGAAAATGAAAGGATAGATCGGATAATGTGAGTTTTTTTAGTTCTTTTGAGGATTCAATGGACTTTATTGGGAAGACCAGCAGCACAATAGTTATGAGTTCTGCTTTATATGTATTGCCTATTGTGTTGTATTGCTTATTAAAATTACATTAGTTGAATTTGCTTAAAGTAGACACTGATGAAAAAAAGCTCAGTTATTAGATTGTCCATCCCAGGTTTGGATTTGAACTCCTCAGGCCACTTGTGTATATGTGTCCTTGGGCAAGACACTTAAAAGCTTTTTTTTTTTTTTTTTTTTTTTTGGCTCAGAAAATGTCTGTTTTCTCCTATTTATATCTTTGCCCACTGCTCTGTACTTACTTGTGATTATTCCAATCTTCAGACAAACGTGTAGAATTTAAAAATGTCACATCCAATTTTTTGGACAATCAATTTTGCAGTAATAAAAAAAATATTATTATTATTATTATTATTATTATTATTATTATTATTGGGGAGTTCTTATTACTTAAGAACCCCCCCAAATATTTAGATGGTTGAATTTTAAAATCAAGAAAAAATAAGGATTACTGAATGCCATAGCTAAGATATTGATATTGATACTGATACTGATACTTGATACTTATCCTGCGTCATCAGAGGTGTAATACTTCCTATGACTGAAGCATAGCCGGAGTGGACTAGACTGCAATGGATAACACTATCATGAGAGGGGTTCATGTCTCTGGGTGCTGGGTCCTGTACTGATGGTAAATAAACTTCTCCTGCGTGTCAATTCTTCTCTTCAACTCTCAGTTTTCTGCAGTTTCCTCTGCAACAGTGACTAACTGAAAAACTGTTGGCTAATGCTAGCTAGCTTGAAAATGTAATGCCATTTAAAGGGGCTTGTTTAACAGTACAAAAATTGTTCACCTGTTCTAGTTCCAGGTAAGAAATTTCAGTCAGATTATGTTAAAACAAAGCTCAGTTTAAAGTCTAACTTGAGTAACTGTGTCTGACAGAGCAGTGCCTCCAGTTAGCATCACACCCCAGGGAATGTTGATGACATCAGCAAAGTATCAATAAATAAAATAGAATTAAATGGATATAAAGGAAAACAATTGCTGTTCTATCCAGTAAGAATATTCCATGTCGGAAAGCGGGATTGTAGCAGAGATCCAAATGACCCATGTAGTGGCTGTACTTTCCGTTGTCCAAAGACTATTTCCCAAAAAGATCTAAAGAGTAGCCACACATAAAACTATAGTAACTCAATGATGTTTTGGTTTATACACTTATAACTGAACCAAACATGTACCATAAAATCACATTTATTCCATCTGCATTTTGTCACAACTACTCTGACTCATCATACAATAATATTTGAACAATTCACATGGACTGTAAGTGGAATGGATTGCATTTTTGGAAAGTTCGTATGGACCAAGTCATTTTGCCCGACCGCACTGTTGACATACACTGTACCTCTCTTTCCAAAAACTAGTGACCTCAGCACCTACAATGTCCTGTACTTTGTCCTTGTCTTTTTGCTATGATTTGGATCCCAATTTCTCCTATGGAAACGTCAATAATATTTTCAGTCAGGGCTGGACAATATCACATTGAATTTATTTATTTTTTATTTTTTATTATTAACAAATAAATTATGCTCCTGAAGATAAACAATGTAAACTTTTAATCATTGACATTTAAGCCAAAGTCAAAATGTCTTCCTCCAAACCACATGCTCCATTAAAACGACCCAAGCTGATCAGTGATGATTTAGAAATGACTGAATTTGATTAATTGCACAGTTCTATTTAAAGCCACAGTGTATAACTTTATTGCCTTTTTTCATATTGGTTGTATTTATTGCATTGAAAAACTTATTGAGCTGGCTTGCATCTCCACAAACCTGACTTATTTGGCCTTTGGAGTAGGGCTACCTCTTGCTTATTTTCATGGACATGTTGTTTCTTTGTCTTTAATATTTCACAGTATGGCATAAAATGATTAATGGAGAATGTTCTAAAGTATGGTGGTGGTTATAACTTTCTATTTCCATGGAATCGTGCCACCTCCAGAAAGTTACATACTGTGACTTAAGTTCTGCTTTTGAAGCCTTCTTAAACATATAGATCAAACTTTATCTATTTTTATGTGTAGGAATGATGGAGTGGTGCGTTGACATACTGACAAGCTGTTATGATTTTAGTGGAGGTGGGAGATGGACCACCGAAGTTGAAGTTTGACAGTTCCCCTGTTTATTTTAGCATGGCACATTATGATTTAAGTTTGGGCACAACTGAAAAGAGAAAAGTTTGGTTTTAGCAGCTCTGTGGGTTATACAGAAACACATCCACATCACAGGGTCATTTCATTCAGACAAAAGCAGCAAAGAGAGATGAACCAGTGTTTATATGGTAGGCACGTCTTAGCCTTTGGTACAGGAACACAGGCACGTTTGAACTATTTGTGGGTCTACCCCTTCCCAAAGTTGTACATTAATGTCTCGTGTTAAAATAGCATTTAATACAATGAAATAAAGTATATTACATGTCAATACTTTGTTTGTAAAGTGATCATGTTGATAAAAGCATTCTAAGGCTTTTATATTGGTTAATTATTGACCCTTGTGTCCCTTAAAAATGATATAGCATCTACCTTATTTTTGGGGGTTAGAGTTAGATATTATCGATGATTCTTTGTGGCATAAACATAAAGGCAATATTGTTTTATTGTAATAAGATTCTGAAATAGGGTTGCCAAAAATAGAAACTATCAATAGTAATTGATAATAAAACTAGCATAGAAACAAATACTAATTTGAACAAATATAGATATTGATATTTCCTGAATAATTTTAGAATGACCTTGACTTATCAGAACTAGTGTTAGACCACATGGTAATATTAAAGAAACTCTAAAGAAAAGTCTAAAAATGTTTGTTTAAAATGTCTGTTTAAAATTATGTTATAAATTAAATTGTGGTATCAAAATGAGCTCATTGAGTTTTAATTTATAAACAAAATTGAGTTGGAGTTGGAGTTTTGTATTGTGATATTTTGTTATTTGATTATTTTATGAGACATTATTATTTTTTCAGCCTATACAACAATGCAATTAATTAATGTAATATGTCAAATTTCTTCAGCTTGATTTTTTTGCACTATATTGTGTCTATTTTTAAACTCCTATTGGTTCTCATGCATTGTATTTACACTGTATATTTGCATGTCCCATTCAGTTTGTGTGTTCTTGTTGTTCTAACCACATAATAACTCTCTTTACTGCCCCTCAGAGAACAACAGCCTTCTTCATCAGAGCTGTCTGGTTCAGTCATGGGACGTACGGTGGCCTATTTGGGTCACTGTCCCTGCCCCCTCCTCTCTCACTTATGTCATTAGACTGAGGAAACTTCTTTGTCTACACATGGAAGTTTTTTTTTTTTCAGGGAAACAGGCACTGTGCAAACAGGAAGTTGGTTTCTAAAAAAAGTGCCTCCCCCCAGAGACCTGCATAGGAAATAGGCCGGGTCCCTTTAAACGTTACAGACGGGAACCTTCTGAAGGAACTTGAAATAGTCACAGTCACCACAACTCACCACCACTGCAGCTGAATCAAAGGTCATCTATTGCTTCTATACAATAGCAAGCAAATGTAATTTTCGATTTTGGTAAACATTTTAATTGCAATTTTTCCAAAAAAAGAAAAAAAAACAAAACAAACTATCAATTATGCTTTGTATTATTAGTAATATTTTCTCAATCAAGCTTCAGGTCACAGTTTAACATATTTATCTAAACTATTCATGTAGCATGTACACGCTATTATGGGGGGGGGGGGGGGGTCTGGAAGTATAAGGAGCAGTGTGATTGGTCTAACAGGTATCTACCATTCAAACTCCTTCCCTGCAGCCAGGTGTAATCAGGGCAGTATTTTGTGATATTACCAATACTGAAAATTGCAGACCAAAAAGCTGCAAATGTACCTAGTTTGCACTAAAGTTGCCAACAAATGACTAACAATAGATACGGATAAAGTATACAGTATTGTAGTATCTTC
Source organism: Periophthalmus magnuspinnatus (assembly GCF_009829125.3). Taxonomy (NCBI): domain Eukaryota; kingdom Metazoa; phylum Chordata; class Actinopteri; order Gobiiformes; family Gobiidae; genus Periophthalmus; species Periophthalmus magnuspinnatus. The sequence goes on from NC_047140.1 coordinate 18,304,373, forward strand.
GGTTGCCTAGTTCTCACACTTGTACACAGACTGACAGACTGAAACCTTAGATGAAGCTTTAAATAGTTATGCCACTGCCTGCTCCAGCACCACAGCGGTCGGACTGGCGGCCATCTTGCTGTGACTGCTGCTGCTGTTTTTACCTTGGTGAGGTCAGGTCCTGAAGTGCACTGCATCCATATGTGATAAGTCATGGGGTTTGGTGCTACTGCGGTTCACAGAGTACAGTTTATGTCCAGTGGGGCAGATGAGTTTAGAGTCATGAGGTCAAAACAGGATGCACAAGCTTTGCAATTTGCCCTACAGAAATCTACAAAAAAAAATGCATTGATAGTGGCTTCACAGTATTTTAGTTTTAACATTAGTCAGGATTACAATTTTATCTGTACCTGATTTTATGGCAATAGCATTTATCAGGGTAATTATCTGATTATATGATAAGTAAATCTGTGAATTTATAAACTGAAATTGTGTTGAAAGTAATGCTAATGCTAACCTAACGTCTTTATTGATATGTTTGTTATTGTTACCTGCTTGTATCTGACTGAGTAGCCAATCAATCAATATGAGTTATTTGGTTGTAGAGATTGTTTAATTGAAAACGTTGAGTCACTGAACAGAAACAACATCATCTTGATAAACCTTATTAAAAGTCATGTTGATTTTAATTTTCATAAGAAACCATGACATGACATTGAATAGAAAATCAAGATTAATCAATATGAGGGGAAATAAATATATATATATATTTTTTTATGTCTATTTGATTGATTGATTCATCTTTTGCTTGAGTCACCTTGATCCCTGCCCTTCCTGTTCCAGCCTGTACCACTCCATTTCACCAGCTTGCTGTTTAATGCTGTAATCTCAGGTCAGGTCTGTGTCAGTATAGTTGTTATACGTCTGACCCTACCTCCCCTTGGGCATGGCTGCAACTTTTCTTCTCTCACTGACACACTGCATTAGGACTTGAGAATTGTCCAATAAAGCATAATATGAGTCTTCTCAAAGTTCACATTTAAATGCCTCCAGAAGAATTAACAAGAAGACTGAAAAATGACAAACACAAGAGTCACATTTCATAACATATTCAGATCTAAACTAAAGGTTAGCAGTTTTATGCAGAATAAGGCAACCCCATTACGTCCATTCAAATTGCAATTTTGAATTTATTGCAATTAATCATGCAGCCCTACACTGTTTATTCTCTCCATGGGGCCTTGTTTAGTGCCACCCCTCCCTATGCCCTCTGTGCCACCCCTGACTAAGCCGGGCCGGGCCAGTGTGGTGCTCCACAGTTTAATGATAGGTCCCGCGTCCGCCTCGCCCTTCGCCTCACCTGCAACACACTCAGTTTACTCTCCGCCGCAGAAATGGCACATGTGTGTATGTTAAGAATAATGTCGCTAACACTATTACTAACTGGATGGTTTTACTGACAGTGGCCATTATGCGGATGGCTCAGCGTCCTTATTCGAGCACACTTGTCACGCCACTGACATGCTGCTCTCACGCTCGACATGCTAAACCTTCAAAACAAGGCTGTGGGCAACAAGGCAGTTTTCTCTCCAAACACAGAGATGGTTGAGTAACTTCAGGTACATTGCACTGCTAAAGATCTACATGAGCTAAAAACACTATAATTAAGAATATTAATCTTGACTTGGGTCATTTTGACTTGAGACATGTTTAGTTAGTAGGTTTGTCAAGTATTGATACCTAGATACTAATTGATAATTAAAACTAGTCTTCAAACTAGATTCTCATTTGAACAAGATATATATACACACACACACACACCTTTTTTAGGCAATAGAATGTGTTTTTTCATTATCATGGAGGTAATGAGATGATATTGATCTGGTATCGATTCAAGTATCATGTCCTATTAATAGGACTAGCCTATAATTTTGGATTTGTTCCACAGTAGTTAATCGTCTGTCCAATGTCCATACAGTAAGATCCTTTTGACCATTTTTTTCTTGAATGTAGACACAATAAATTAACGGAGTAAAAACGTTATCACATCAAAAAAATCTAGAGAAACAAACTATAAACTATTACTACTACTAATAGCACGATAAATATTCATCGTAGATATTTTTTGTAATGTGCACTTTGTAACTAACGTAATGTTTCTCCGAATTCACCTAAAATGACAGTCCCACAGGAACTCTATATAGTTTATATAACAGGCTACTTTCAGTGGCCGCAGGTGGAGCTGCTTCTGAGTGGGGTTGGCCAGGATGCTAATTTTATAGGCTCTGCATTTACCTTAATTTGACATTTGTTTAAAGTAATTGACCTTCCAGACCACTAAACAGCCAAATAAAGCCCTGTGCTGAATTATATAAATCTTTTATCCTCCATGTCCATATGGTGAGGGGTTGGTCCTTTTTTACATTATGTTTTCTGCTCTCAAAGGCTGCTTCAGGTGAAGGAACATGTACCTATTTAAAAGTATTTTTACATTTTAGCATGCTATACCAATTTCTGTATAGACTTTGCACACCTGAGTGGGCAACAGTTGTGTTGGAGGAGAGGAACTTCCTCAGATACCTGAGGAAGGTCAGAGGGACCAAAACGTTGTACTAATAAAAGTGAACCAGGAGTGAGACAGTGTGCAGGAGTCTTCTTAAAAACTTTCAGTCAAGTAAGTTATACCAACCCAAAATTTTGAGGGTTTGAGATTAATTATGGAGTAGTCTAAATTTGTACCACATTTGATAAAGAAATGGCAGATAGACTTGAGTGAAGTGGGTCAGACTTGTCCCTAAAACCATGTTCCTACCAACCTCCAAATCATATCTGTTTTGGTAATTCTGTATGTGTAGTTTTATTACTCTTTATGTTCTACTAGTAAATCAAGTCTCCCCTCTCCCTCTCTTCTCTCTCTCTCTGTTTTTACTATCCCACACCCTTTTTACCCAACTCTTCTTTCTTCCCTCTCCTCTCCATTTGCCTCCCTCCACCCCCTCTGTCTCCCTCTCTTTCTTTCCCTCCATCTTCCTCCCTTTCTCTTTCTCTCTCTGTCTCGCTCTCCCTGTCTTTACTATCCCTCACCCTTCTTATCCCTCCCTCTTTTGGCCTTCTCTCACAGGTGGAGGGGGTGGGCCTGTACTTCCGTCAGCAGCTTCTCCAGTCCCGTCACCGTGGCGCCTTTGAACTGGCTTATGTGGGTTTCGTGCGCCTCACCGACATGCTGTGCAGGTGTGTAGCTGTGGTCACATTTATCCCTGAAAGGTAATATCCGTCCGAATGACTGCACTTTATAACCAGTGTGGGACCAGTGCCTTGTAATTACCCTGGAGTAGATTCCCTCAGTATCAATGTTCAGGTATAATAGGCTATGATTACAAGCCGGGATCATTATTTCAAATGGTAGTGAAATTACAGCATACCAGCTCACAATAATAGGTAAAATACAGTTTGGAGTTTGGAGTTACTTCATCGTGACCTTTTGTGTGTTTGTTTCTGAATGTTGTGTGAGCTCTGTGAAGGGATTCCCCAAGAAAAAAATAAAAAGAAATAGCTCCTTAGTTTGACAAATGTAACCCTTTTTGACCAAATCCTTCCCTAATAACACAAAGTAATTACTTTTGAAGAATAAAAAAGATAATATTTTTCTAAACTAATGAAAAAAATACTCTATATCACCATATTTTGAACAATGTTATGTGACTATAAAATTCTGTGGTGTTATATGTACTTGCTATTTGTGTCTTTGTCTGAATCTAAGAAGTCTGCTGCGCTGTTTGCATGCTATTTGTTGTCACTTTGATAAAGACAGTAAAATTCAAGTACAGCGCCTTTAATTAATTAATTCATCTTGATGAACTATTCTAGAATTAACAATAAACTTGCCAAAGTCTTGCAAATGTCTTTTATATAAATTGCTCACCAATAAGCTTGTACAAAATTGTAAATCTGACGACAGTTCAAGCTTACTAAATGTATTGATAAAGAATTGTTACAGATAAAGTATCAAAGGACTGTGAATTTTGCCTTTTAATTATTATTTTAGATTCCTTAAAAATGGAAATTATTGCCCATTCTAATCCAAAATTGACCAATCACCATCCTCGGACTTCAAAAGCTGCACATTACAGACTGGATTAAACCCTTGGGACTTTTACCGACAGTTTTAAACTCTTTGCGGTCTCCCTGTTTTGCTCAATGCTGGTTTGTGGGAGCCATCTTTAGTCTGAGCAGGTGACCGGTTGCGTTGGCCCTGTAGACTTTGTCCGAACCTCCTTTTAAATTGAAAACTGCTAAAACAAAATGTCTTGTTTGTTTTTTGGGTAACAAGGATATTATTTGGAGGCTGAGAACGTAGATGTGTGACTATGGCAGTGGATGGTATGCGGCAGTGCTTTCATTTATGGGGTGTTGATTGTTGGGTGCTTAACCACAGGCGTTTGATGCACTCCGAATATGCCTTTGTGTGTCCATATATGTTTCTCTAATCTATCAAATGGAGTCTTCCACGCTCTGTCATTTAGGAATTCTGTGATAAAAAAAAAAAAAAAGTTGTGTTTTTTATTAAGAAACACTTTGATATCTGTATACAACATGGACAATACGTAGTTCAGTTTAGTTGCATTCCCGAGGCCGAACTAAGTGCCCATACTAATTATCTATTAATTCATATATATATATATATATATATATATATATATATATATATATATATATATATATATATGTGTGTGTATATACACACACACAAAACTGCTAAATTCAAAAGCCGTTTAGTTTAAGTGTCAGTTTGGGGTTGAGAAATGCAAAACATTAGACTAGATCAATATATTAACTTTTAGAAGTTTAATTTATAGGTATAATTTGAATTACAGCATACTGTTGTATTGTACAATATGTGGCATGTAGCACTAGCCACAAGTGTATTAAAAGATCTGTTTCTTTCCCCATTGTTCATAACACATTTTAACGCCTCATTTCTTGGCACATGCCCTTTCTTCGCCTTTCATCATTAAGTGTTTGTGAATGTGCCCAGACTTTAGCAGTGTCTCTGTCCTCCATGTTGGACAGTTTGAAACCTCTTTGCTTTAGTGAGAGTTGTTAAACAGCTGCAGCTCCAGTGGTTTCTTTTGGGTGTGTGTTCCTCAGACCTCCTCCAAACCATATTCTTAGCTTTTGTTTGAGGACGCAGATGCCACAGGGAACAGTGTAAATGTGTGAGTAAGTTTAGACCAGGAATTTCTTTTGTGTTGTGTCAGACACTTAATAATAAAAATAGAATAAAAGACGTCAGTTAAACCGCTTCTTAAGTAATGCAGGGCTTGTCTAGTGTTTATGATAAGTATGTCCTTCATAGGGATGGGACACGATCTCGTGTCATAATATCTCGCGAGACAAAATTGCCACAAGATTGTGCAATTATCTCGTGAGATTTGTTTTCCATGTGTTTATTTTTAGATTGTACAAAAAAGGGCGAGTTGAGTTACATCTGTGGGTGAGTTACATCTCTTGTAGTTCTAAAAAGCAGTAACAAAATATTAAATAAAATAAATAAAAGATTGTGAGGGCAAAATAGGAAACTGGCAGTTGCAAAATGCATATCTCATCTTGTCTCATTCTTAGACCCAATCTCGTATCTCGTCTCGTGGAAATTGTGTTTCATTCCATCCCTAGTCCTTTACATTGGACATATTCAAAATCTACTTAAAATACTTCAAATATTTAGGAGTACATTAGAAAATAGTTAAACATTTGTACTTTGGATCTTTTCAGAAGTGGCAGTCAGGCCCTGCAGAGACTGCCATCCCGCTGGCTCTCTGAGGTCCTGGAGGAGGTCAAATCCAGTGATCCTTCATCCAAACTGTGTGCCACTCGACGCAGCGCTGGGATTCCCTTCTACATACAGGTGTGTGCATTAGACTGTACAAAATCTATAAAACGTATTAGAAATGGGCCATTATTTTGGGCTGATATTTTTATTTTGAGAGTATTGGCTATCATCCTTAAAGTGATGTAACACAGTAAGAATGCAAGTTCATGATGATAAAACACCTGCAATTAAAAAAGGAAGGTAATGATTTAATGCCATACTTTGGAACTTTGGAACATTTCAGGCAAAGAAATAACTTCTTCATTGAGACAAGATGTTATTTATTTGCTCTCTATCTGAAAAGATGCATAGTGCGCCGTTTGACTAGAACCAGGAAGTACTAGTGCATAAGTCCTGTGCTCAGGTCTCTGCACTGGCTCCTGTGGCTCAGAGAATAGACTTTACAGCAGCTGTTTGTGAACAAGTCTCTCCATGGCCTAGCACCAAAATACATCTCTGACATATTAGTGCCATATTAACCATCTCGCACTGAGGACTTCAGGGACCGGCCTCCTGCTGGTGCCCAGAGTCAGGACTAAACATGGAGAATCAGTGTTTCAGTTTTATGCGTCTAAAACCGGGAACAGTCTTCCTGAAGATGTGAGATAGGCCTCTACTTTGACAATGTTTAAATCCAGGCTCAGATAGCTGTGGATATGACTGAAATGTTTTCTTCTGCACTTTTCTCCTTTAATGTTAATTTTATAATAATTTTTTGTGATTATTTATGTTTTGATTTATTGTATTGTGATTTTAATGTCTTTCTTATTCTGTAAAGCACTTTAAATTACCTTGTGTACGAATTATGCTATACAAATAAACTTGTTTGCCTTGGCTTTACCTTAAACATGCACAAAAGGTCAAATTGTCCAGCTAAGGTAGTCTTGATCAAGCATAGCTCAAGATCCTGATAGGTTGTCCCATTCCATTGAAGGATGGGTCAAATGCAGAGGACAAATTTCCCTTAACCCAAAATATTGTGATTTGATTTGTTTTGACCAATGCAACTTCTAACCCATTGTCCTATTCTTAGACACACACCTGTAACACAATGCTGTAATAACAACAGTGTGTTCTAACTGTCCTCTGGTTGACCCTCTGATTAGTCATGTTTCCCACTCACCTCTCACTCCACTGACTCACGACTCTGAACCAGCCACTTCCCCTGATTACAGCCCAGCGCTGCATCCAACAAAGACACTTCTCACTTTATGTTGTATCATCTGACAGTTTAAAGAGGCACTGATTTCTTGCGGTTTGAGCCTGTCTCTGTTGACATCACTGCCCCTCCACAGTTTTTATTCGCTCATTTGGTCTTTTCTGGTCTGACCGAGGAATGTTGAGGTTGTATAATCCAAAACACTTGAATGAGCAGAAGGCGTTCATTCAGTTTTATGTCTGACTTTGTAAAAAAACAAAAAAACAAATCTTATACTTTAACATTTTTCATCTTACCATCAATGGGGAGGCTATGGAATCTATATAGCACATAACCGAGCTTGTGGCATTTAGTACATTTAGTTTGGGGTTTGCTACTTGCTATTCTACATTGAGTTGTTATTGCTTTGCCAGAATGTTCCACTGGATGACGTTAGATTTATTTCATTTATTCAGTTAAATGTTTCCAAAAAATCCTTGGAAATACAAGGATTCTTAATGTGAGCATATGTGCCTCTCCACAGATCTGACCTGATCAGGCCTCGGCCTGGTGGTGCAACTGCTTGTCTCCTTAGAGATGGAAAGTGCCAGACTGTGGAGCATTCAGGCAAAACAATAACATCTACTTGGAGACAAGCTCTCAGAATGTTACATAGTGAACCTATAAGTTTCTCATAAGATTAAAGGGGAAAATATGTTGGGCATGTTTTCTCCTTGTTGGAATCACACTGAAGTGTCTTTGTACTGTAACATATTTGGTTGTTTTTTGTAGCTTCTCTAAGATGTTGCCAGATCAAAAGACAATTTAACTTTATTCACCTTCTCATTCAAAACATATCCACTGATACTTGTGTGGATATCATACTCATTCAGTTTTAATAATGGGATTCAATGTTACATAATATAAAAGAGGAAATGGTAAGTTTGTGAAGGAAACAAGAGAACACATTGGCAGCATTTTTCCACCGCATACCATCCTCTCTCCTTCTCCCTCCCTCTCCCTCTTGCTGTCCCTTTTGCTCTCTCTCTCTGTCTCTCTCTCTCTTCCTCCCTCTACTTTCCTTCCTCTATGTCTCTTCTCTCATTCTTTCTCCTGTCTCTCTCCCTCTCTTCCTCACTTTCCCTCTCTGTCTCTCACCACTAGACCCATCCCTCCCTCGGGCAAAATGCCCCAAACTTTTCACAGGATTCAGACTGTACCTGTCCCACAGACCTCTCCCTTTTCCAGGGCCAGAACACACACAGCTGGCTCCAATCATCTCCACATTAAAGCTTCTCTCTGTTGAATTCAGTGACTCTGCTCTGTCACCTCTGCTCCAGTGTCCCACTCACACACATGCAACATTCAAAGTCTGTCACTTAGTTTCAGAGAAGCTGAAAGAACATGAATATTTTCTGACAGAGATGGATTGCCTGTTTGACATAACATCAAATCAGAGAATAAATGTTTTCTGTAGCTTCCATCCCACTTTGTAACTTTTTATCCAACAAATAGAATACAATAAAAAGCGTGCTTTTGGCATTTTGGATGTTTTATTGTACTACTTGTCCACCTACTTGTCTCTATGGAAATGTTGTTCCTTTGGCTATAATATTTTACTGAATGTGCATGAAATGTAACTCGTATTCTCCATACAGGATTTTCTTTCCATTTCCATGTAATCAAGCAGGTGACATGCTACCTCCAGAATGTTATGCAATGTTACTTTAAAATAACAAAATATGCTTCAAGAGGTTTTTAGATGTCATGCATCCATTTGAGTATCTTGGTGATCTCTCCTGGGCACCATTTCACTTTTCCTTACGTTTAGTTGTAAGATTTGTCCAATGCTCCGCCGACAAAACTACATTATCCATGTTTCCACATGATGATTCTCTATAAATATACAAAACATGATACAAAACAGCTACAGCTTTACAAAGCTGATGCGATGCAATGTTTTATGAGTGGGACACATGTCGATTGTAATGTGATAATGCTGTGAATGGGGAGTGACTTTTGACTTTTATAAATCGTGTTAAAACTTTTTTTTTTTTTTTTTTTACAAAAGGTAACGTGATGATCTAAATATGTTATGTGTTAGCAGTTAATACCCCCTAGAAGTAAAATACCCCCCCACAAATCCAAAGCAAATTTAGGCTGAGTTCTTCTCTCAAACAGAAAACACTCTGTTCCACTTTGTGATGTCATGTGCAGTTTAAAAACACAGAATGTGCTCCATTGTGTTTTTTAAACTCCATACATGGTCACTAGATTCATTTGAAAACTTCAGGTCATACATCATTAAGGTCTGGCATTGCCAATCTCAACAGAATTCAAGTTAAAGGTAGCCGTTAATGATATCACAAGGTGGAACAGAGCATTTTGAACTTTGGAGATGTAGATGAACTAATAATAAAGGGTTACTCAAACGTGTGAATGAAACAAAACACAACTCTTTAAAAACATATTCTAACTATTATGCACAATTGACTCTTGTGAGCTTTATAGTGCATAATTAAGTGGCTTGTAGTTGATTCACAATTAAGTAAAAGTGTCATCGAGTGATTAATACCATTAGAAGCGTAATATGTCTACTCTATTTTGGACACATGCGGTAAAAACAATTAAAACCCTCATTGATTTAGATTCATATAATTCATAATTTAACCTTGCATAGAGTTATGAATGTCTACAGGCATTGTTAATCAAATTTGAATGTCCAAATCAAACCTTAGATTGGTGTGAGCCACTACAGCCACATCCTTCACACACTCATTCAGCCCTAGTCATCGGTAAAAGTGTCTTGTGCTTAACATTTGTATTTTAAGGACACAACTACAGTGCACAATTTTAAAAGTGTGAATTTACTGGAAGCTTATCTAATATTTGCTTAGCTTTTTATTTTATTTTTTTGTGCAATCATAACATGTAAACTGTTATTTATAGGCACTACTCTCCTCTGAACCCAAATCCTCCTCCTGCAGCCTGCTGAAGATGACCATGAGAGAGCTGATCGCTTTAGCCACGCCTTCCTCAGACCGCGACACAGAGCGTTCCACTGTCCCTCAGGTGACCACCCAGTAACATATTGTATTGTCCCAGCCCAGAATTACGAAGCTACCATCTGTATGACATAATGATTGTGATGAGTGTTTCTGAGGTTTGGAAAAGTCCGTTAGAAACCACGATAAGGGAAAGTGTAGAAGAACTAGGCCAAGCGGTTTCCACATTTGTACAGAGATGCACAAAAGGTGGAGCAAAGTACTTTCAACCGTTTATTTTCCAATGCAGATGGTTTTATAATTATAGGAAAATGGGATAAGTTTGGAGTACCGGTAGTTACAGAGATGGGAATTCATAGCTCACTAATAACTTTCTTTTTCAGCTAGATAAATTGCAGTATTGCAAGTGTTAGAAGAAATCACCTGTCTTATTTAGCAACTGTACAAGCAATACTTGAAGTGAAATACCACCCTTAGATATAATTTTTATTAAGCAAATCAAGGTTTAATTGTAAATGGAAACCAGTACTTGTAAGAATAAGAGAATGGATAGGATACAATTGATAAAATTGTAACACACATTGTAGGCATCATATAGTGTAATGTAAAATAAGCAATTTGAGAAATAAAAATGACACTGAACAATATCACTTATGCAATTTAAAATTTGTTAGAAGTCAGGAGCACTATTTTTGTCCATTCAAGCATGTTGGAGGACAGTCTGACTATCCCAGACAGTTTGGATACTCTAAACACGAGTGAGAGAAGGGAATAATCGCAAGAATTCAATCTAAAACATGTTCTTCCCTCATGGTTCAACATTGTGGACAGAGCTATTAACTAGGGCTGGGCATTATGGTGATAAAAATGGAATTCTGATCTTAATCCTTTGACCACGTGCTATTTTGGTTAAATCGGTTGAATGCAGCTCTATGCTCAAACTAAGACACTTTTTCCTGCCCACACCTCCTATTGGTCAGCCTCAGCAATGTGAAATGGATCTAACCGATTGCAATAATGTGTGAATTTCCAGAAGAATCAGACTATACTTGCCTCTTCAAGGCAGTATAAAGATACTAAGCTCACATGCATTGTGTTAAAATTAAAATTGTGATCTGGCTCCTAGAAAATAGGGATATCATTTTTTGGCATATTGTACACCCCTACTACTAACCCTGGCTACAATTATTTAATTGACACCATTTATTGTTAAAAAAAAATGTATTTGTCACATTTACACAAAATTATTTAGCCATAGCTACGTATTTTTGTATGTTCCTCAGGTCCACGCTCTGAACATCCTTCGAGCCCTGTACAGAGACACACGTCTGGGGGAGAACATCATCCCGTTTGTGTCTGAGGGGATGCAGGCTGCGGTGCTTGGCTTCACCTCTGCGGTTTGGGCTGTGAGTTCACAATCTGTTTCTCTCATATCCTCCATTACTGCAACACAGGGCGATCACACAAGACCTAAAATGTTACTTTCCAGTTCAGGTTCAGCTACATTTAGAGAGGTTATAATGGTAACTAGAAGTCTTTAATACATGCCACACACATGCAATGGAAAGCAAATGGTAAAGAAAATAAGAACATTTGTGAAAGCTAGATGCTCCTTGGAGAAAGGAACAGCAAAAAACACCAAAAAAAACCCTTCACATATCTTATCATGATTTTTGTTAATGGCACATGCAATGGATTTGATTTTGAGAAAACTGAAACTTTTAAACTATAATAATTAACTGGCTAAAGTCTTGCAAACAAGACTTTAAGTAGTAAATATTGTGAACAGAAGCATAGCAATAAACAAAAACATTTCATATTACTATAACTATTAATTAATATAATGTATAAATAAGTAAATAGCCAAAGACCGTCATTCAAGTTAAATACATTTATTGAAAGCACTCCTTCACTCACCAATAGAGCGAATAATTAGTTTTCATTCATAGATTTATTCTTGTGTGGTTTTGTGGCTCATTGATTTGAGCTTTTACCCTTGAACTGAACTAGCGGATCTTCAAAACTCGTCATTCACTCCACTGGTTTCACACTAGACTTAAAATGTTCCTTTCCACTCCAGTTTTAGCTACATTTAGCAAAGAAACACTGTGAACTAAAGTATATACACGACACACTGTCTCCAAGGCTTTCTCAAACTGCTGGGTCACTGTTTCTGATTGCCATGCCAGTTTTTATAACACAGCTTATTTGATCCCAGGTGAGGAACTCGTCCACTCTCCTCTTCAGTACTTTGATCACGCGAATATTTGGAGTCAAGAAAGGCAAAGATGAGCACTCCAAGAAGAACAGGTGGGTGTCCTATTTGCAAAAGATATGGTTTAGAATTGGACAATAATTTCACAAAAGTTCAATACATCAAGGTTTTGGTAACATTTTGTAATAACTACATACATTCATGCCTTAATAAAGCATGAACAAAGACTTAATTGATAATGAACAACTGAAAATAGGGGTCTTAGCCTGGGGAGTTAGCTATTATTATATATAGTGTAGTAGTTGTAGACAGTCAATTACAAGACTGAAAACAGCCCTGAATATTGGTGGTAAGAATGGAGAAAGATGAGCTTATTGACATACACATTAGAGGCGTAACAAGGAAAAAGTGGACAAATCCTTGACCAGTAAATTTGCATATTTAAATAAAAAAACTCATTACACTGTATTATTTGTCTGCATGCTTAATAGAAAATACCATCACCAAAGCAAGGATCCATTTGGAGTCTTGTATGAGACCAGGCACCACAAGGAGGTACTGTTGTAACACCACTGAATCTGCCTTAGACTGTGAATGGTGGTCCTTCCATATTTAGCCTTCTGCTGCTCACTGAAAGAATATAGACTAATCCTTGCACTTCCAAGTTCGGCAACTAGAGTTACTATAGGTGTTTATTGATTCTCAGTACTTTTACAATACTTTGTATCGCCATATATGTTGTTTGCAGATACTTTTGGCATTGACTGAATTTTAGTTGTGTTCCAAACTGTAAACGTTTCTATTTCTATTCAACTGATTTTGGCAAAATTGGCAATGCATATGTTAGTTATAATGTTCAAAATGAATCACATTTTATCTCCCTTTCTTTTTATATTATATGGCAATTGTCCGTAGCTTGGTCATGTATGGAGTATTTTTTAGTATGCACGTAAACTCACCCCACAACCACATTTCAAACAGAGCATCTAAACTGGGCACTACCTGGTTGACTAAAGCAAAGAATGGTAGAGGAGTGGCAGGGGCTGTTCATATGAGGAACAGTGTGATTGGTTTAACAGGTATCTCCCCCCTTCAAACTCTGCCCTTGCAGCTAGGTGCTTGTAGTCAGAAAACCTCACTGTAATCAGGGCAGGTGTGCGCGATGTCACATAGTGCTTGAAATTGCAGATCACAGGAGGTAGCACATAATCGGTATTTAACTGATTTTGACCAGAAAGTTGCAAATGTACCTAGTTTGTACTAATACTACCCCAAAAAAGGCTAGGAAGAGTACATAATACTATTAAAACACCATACACAGGTCAGTATAAAAAAAAGTTGATTTAGTGTTTAGTTCCATTTTAATGTGTGCTAAAAATCCACATTGTCTTTCTTGATGATACTTTATAATAAATCTGAGGTTTGTAATGGAAAAAAAAAATGATGGTTAAACCTTTAGTGTTGAATTTTCCAACTTTAAACTGTGTCTGTATTGATTTAATGTTGTTTTATTTCACTTTAAAGTTCACTGGCAGTGTACTCCATCGGCACTCACATAGTTTATTACTGCTCCTTCTTTCTCATCAATCAAAAGACATTGGAGAAGTGGAATATCCAACTTGGTTCAGTGTTTAGATTGATATTCCATTTGGGTTAAGTGAATTTAAAATAGGATTATACCATTTTGATGAATTATGTCTAGGAGTTATGACCCTCTCTCCTTTAGGTTGGCAGGTTATCAGCTCCTACCACCTTCTTTGCCCAAAATCATTTTTAACTGTCAAGGCGTGTTTGTGAGATTTCTTAAGTTTTAAATTATACCAAGACACGAATGCCAAGTGTCTGGAAACCATGATAAGGACAATGTTAGCCATTTTCAAATCTAGTTTACAGATTGTACACAGATGCCATAAGGGTGGAGTCAAAACATTTGGGATGCTGCAAGTTTCCAAAACAGGTTTAGATGCGAGGGTTTAGAAAATGTGTCAAGGATTTTCCATTAAGGTGTCATGGAGGGCTGTAGTGCTTAATCGGTTGGTGGTGTCTTATTCATAGGATAATAATTCTTGATATGTTCTGTAGGAAACATGAGGTTAAGCTGCCTTTTTACATATGAATACCAAAAAATACCAAATCTTTAGCTAACTTCCTAACTTCTCCTTCAGTGCTACTTATTTGACCACCTTTTATTTTAGTTGACTATTTTATTTTGATTGTATCGATTTATTTAGAGAGTATGGAGTGAGTTAGCTGGAGCTTTGGAGTGACTGGACACTTTAATCAGCCTTTTCACTTAAGAAGATACTCTTTACTTGTACTTCTCTCAGATCCTACTAAATTTGGGAGCTTTTGCCAATGCCTGAAATGGGTTTAAAAAAAATTCACACCTCAATATTAATTCTTTGTGAGCTGCTGCAATACCCTTGCAGCATGTTTCACTTTGATTTATTGCATGGGGATAGTGCATTAATGCAACACGTTTTAGAAAGACACAACTTGTCTAATCTACTTTCAGTTTATTTAGCAGCAACATTGTGCAATGGAATTTTAATTTCTACACACAAGGTTGGCAGAAGTAGGCAAGCACTTTGTATCAAGATCTTGCGAGATAAAATTGCCACTAGACTGAGAAACTGTTGTTTACAAGGGCAAAAAAACAGTGTTACAAGGACGGGGAAAAAAATCTTGATAGAATAAATAAAAATGGTGGGTCCAAAATTGTGACCTAAACTGCACTATTTATTATAAAGTAGGTCAAAAATAATGTTTTGTCAGGTCTTGTCTCATGGAAATTGTCTCACCCCATTTGTTAGTGAGCTAGTCATTTAATAACCTTCTCGTGTTCTTGTTGTGGGAGGTTTCAGTTTGAGGAACTTCAGGTTTGATACAACTTTAAACTTTAAGTCTAGTTGGATCCTATGAATGAATGAATGAATTAACCATTGGATTTAGAATGACAGAAGCAAGGCTGCCATCGGCCACTTCGACCACACTCCCACACTCACACACACCCGTATACACACACACACACACTCACACACACAGACCACACCCATTCTAGGCAATGCGGATGAAGTGCAACATTAGTTTTGCCACCAGCGTTCCACACTGACACCTGGTATTCTGAGTGGTCTCCTATCCAATACTAACCAGGCCCTGCCCTACTTAGCTGAGATCTCACAAGATCAGGCTTTGATAAGCCGGTATAGCCTCCCTTTGGTCCTATTAAATATTAATTATTCAAGGCGTTCATTATGACTTCTATGTCTTCCCAAAACACTTGACTATATAGTATGGACACAGGCTACACATTTTAGTACTATGTAAGCTTAAGATTGAATAATGAAATATTCTTTCAATAAAATCACATAGAGAGATTAGTGCTCGTATTCACGTGGGCCTGTAGCTCTGATGTTTCCTGCATTCCTATTGGCTTACATGTTGGCTGCCTCTGAAGGAGCCAAGGCCACCCGTGTCCTGTTTTGTTATAATGTTTTTATTCATCTGTTTCTGCCTTTTGTAGCACTTTCTCTTATCTCCAGTCTCATGTTTTCTTACTTGGTGTTACAAAGTTTGAGTTATTTTTACAAGATTATGGGAAGATTTTGAATGTTATTTTAGCTTATTGTGTCTGTCTGGCCTCATTGTCACATTCAGTTTGCACTTTGAGTCAAATCATTGGTATTCGTTGCTGTATTAAATGTAGTGAAATACTTGGCAGTTTCTCTGAGACCATCTGTTCTGAATGAGGATTCTTGTGTTTACAATAAAATGATTGTGGTTTTTGAAATGAACTTGCTGAATGATATAACACAGTTCAATGCGTTCATTTAGTTTTTGCTGATGGTTTGGTGAAGGCTTACTACTTTTGCCATTTGAAACTTAAAGGTAGACTATGTGACTATGTGACTGACTGTGTGAGATGTTATTGCTTTGCTTGGAATGTTCCACAGTGTGATATTAAACGTTTTGCTCTTGCATTCAATTGCAGGTGTTTTCTTGTTAGAACAAATACCTTGAGAAATTGACAATACAAAAACCTTGTCATATTGTAGAATATTTACTGCAAGGAAGTAATATCTCCATGGAGACAAGCAAGTGACAGAATTTCCACCAGAAAAGTTTCATGGTACAGCATTAATTAATGACCTTATATCTTCATATTCCCATATTTACATTTGGAATTTTATAACAGTAAATCAAGAGCAAATCTATATCATATTTGAAAACAACTTTTGTTTTCTTGCCTTAAGTAGTAACAAGATAAGCATATTATAGCAAGTCATTGTCTGTTGAGGTCAAGAGCACTAACTGCCCTGTTTCACAAATACTTGAATGGATATGGTTCAAGATAAGGCGTCAGTAGGGTTCATTGGCTTGTACATTTTAATTGTTTATTCTTGATGTACTGCAATAACCCAAATGAAAACAGCTTGCAGTCTTATTAGGCATTTGCTATAATAATTTAGCACTGGTACAAGATGTTCAACCTAGCTGAATTGTTTGAATGGTCTGGTCATAACATCCAAAGCAATTATCACATATGACCTGTCTACACTCTGTTTTGGAAAATCATTGCATAGGTAAACAGTGTTTTGTTATGGTTCATTATCCATCTTATGCATTATCTTTTTCAGAGACAACATTTTAGAGGCATTAAATGTTTATACAGCAAGGACGCCTATCTCTTCTTTTGTATCCCCCTATGCCTCTTGCCTAGCTGATTTAATCTCAGCATACTTCTACCCATATATTCACATAAATAAACATCTGTCATTGAATAAATGCAAGACAGACAAGTTTAATGCCATACTAAGGAACGTTCTAGACCTCCCACCTCCACCACACCAGAAAATATACATAGTTGCACCTTTTAAAAAGACCTTGTGCTGGTACCACCATCTGTATCATCAAGTGAATTATTACAGCTGGTTTCTTACAGTTTACTAAAGGCACATTATGAAGATTTTGCAGAAATAGAGCTCTTTTTGTAGTTGAATATTGCTTTCAGGTAAAAGATCTATGAGTCAATCTCTGACCACTATATGCATCCGTTGGCTTGCACCATATTGTTTTGTGAGATTATATGCACACAACAGTGAAGTCTCATCTGCATCACGTTTGCCTGCTGTCTTTCTCTTCTCTGGCTCCTTCATGTCCACACTTTTATAGTTGTGATCTCTGTTTTGTAAATGCGTTGCGACAGCTTGTCCACTTCAATAATCTACCAAGAGGCTCTTCTGCATCCCAATCCCATGTGTTTTTCTGTTTGGAGAAGTTTACCTTAATGCTGTATGAGATTTTGATTTTGTGCTTTTACATGGAAACCAAAGCCAGGATAAGATAGCTCACTTGTTCATGATACTCTCCCTAAACTTGTGGCTCCTCTGGGGGGGGGTGGCTGGATGTTGAAATGATCGCTCTGTTGAGATAAAAGTTACTGTAAACACAGCAATGTTCCCGACTTGAGTTTATCTCTCTCTCCCTGCACTGCTCTGGACTTATGAGGGATCCAATCTTGGAGTTTGGTTGCTTAGCAGGCAATGTTTTTCTTCATAATAGCAGTGCTTGGCTGAAATAACATTTAAAATTATTACTTCAATTGTGTTTTAATTATGGTTCAGTCTAAGTTTAATGTGTTTATAATGGGTAAACTGGGGGCTCGTGGCAATCGTAAACATAGGATAAACCTTATGCCCTAAAGCTCAAAGTTGCCATGATTATTTTTGTTCGGGACTAGTCAGCCATTTCTTTTTTGATTAGCCAACTATTCAAATGATTATTTCTATTGCACATTGAGATAAAAAAAAAAGAAGCTGAAATATGCTGACTGAAGGTTTTGAAAGAGATGGAGGTATTTATTAATTAAGGGGTACACATAATGGTTTCCTTTCCTCAAAAAAAATGTTAGCATGCTGTTTGTGTTGTTGTTGTCATACGTACCATATCTTTTGTCAACTTGTTTTGTTTGATGTAAGTAGAAAGCAATGAAGACATGGTTTCCATGTACCGCTCCTGGACGAATGAGGGATTACACTGACCAAGTAACGGGTGTCTTATTTATCAGAGCTTGAATATTCTTTTAAAACCAGAAGCTGAAGCTTCTACTATTTGTTCTGCAACTTTTAATTCAAGCATTTTATCCACCTAACTGCCTAACATGACAAGAGGCTGTATTAAACTTTCAAGCGCTCTTAAGTCAATGTGCTGCTGTCATTGCTCTGTCTTTGGATTGTGTTTTTGGCCTTGGTGATGAGTTCCTCAGAGGCCTATAGTGTTACTTATCTCCTCTCACAGGAAGCCAAAGGGAACATCCAGAAGGAAATTAAGTCTCTTGGAGGAAAACTTGGGTTGTATTTTTGGACTTTGGGTCATTTGGAGGAGATGAGCATGTGTCTGGAATCGATTCCCAGATACACAATAGAGCTAATTGCATGAGGTAATGGTTTGCTGTCAATCTTTTGTGGAGGGTTATACAGTGGCAGAGTTGCAGGCATTTTTACCTCTATGTGAAAAAAAAACAAAATTAAGAAGTTTATTGTTTTATTGGGTTTGATTCCCATGCTGTACGAGTCCATTCTGTGTTGAGTTTGCAATTTTCTCTCTGTGTGCTCGTACTGCATAGATTTCTTTTAGATGCTTTGAAAACTTGCTGGTCACTGATTTACTTACTGCCATCTGATTTAGTTGACTTTGTTGTACATCTTGACAAATAAAGTGCCATTTTTAATTTATTGTACTGATTTTGGAGTAGTTTGTACTTTAAAATGGCTAGTCACGATAATTGCTTCATCGACTAATTGTACAATAAATCGTAGCTGGAACAATTATTTTGGGGATCAGTATTTATCATGGGTCCTTTTTCTTTGTACTAGTGGAGAACTGTTTGTTTTTATGTAATATGATAAGATTTAACCTGTAACTTCTCTGACTCATCAAGTGCTTTATGTGTTTGTTGCAGCTTGTGTTCATTAACAATACTGTACATATGAAATTGTTTTTCGGTGGTAAATCCTTCAAGGTTTTTGTGTCGGTGGCATAATGGCATTCGATATTATCATTTATTGTCTATATATCCTTCAGCGATATATCATACTTCAAAATGTGTAATTGTGACAGGTCTAAAATGCTGTAAACTATTTCTTTTGTTCTAAAATAGATTATTTCAGTGTCATCGAGTACAGCAGACATTTCCAATTTAGTTTAATCCTACTTCAGAACAGCTTGTTGTTGTCGTCCTTGTCCTCTGCATTAGTTTGACTTTGTGGCTTTTTGAGAGCTCTAAATGTCAGCAGTGATTTGATACTGATTTTGTCTTGTGTCTCTCCGGATCATGTGCTCGGAAGCTCACGGCTCTTCCTTCAGGACACACTCAATTTAACCCAGTATGCTTGAATAAAACTTGTATCAAGCCTGTGGGGTGTATGGTGGCCAAAAGATCTGGAAACAACCAGCATTAAATATGAAGTTTAACATTTGATTGAAATTTTGTACAGTACGTCTATTGGGGGAAAGGCATAAACTCACGTGATGGGAGCACATGCACAGTGTATGAGACTGTTTGTTTGTTGCAGCAAAAACAAGGATTGATTTGTTGAGACAATTTGGCTCAAGGCCCCACATCCTTATCTCGGACATACAATTGCCCCCCCCCCCCCCCCCTCCCCTCTCTATCCCCTCTCTATCCCCTCTCTATCCCCTCTCTATCCCCTCTCTATCTCCTCTACTTGTTTCAGTCTGTACAGTGTAAAGATCAGGCCAAAAATCTAATTCAGCAATCAATAAGCAAAAATAATCAAATTCAAGCTCTGACAAGGCACCAGTGTCCCAAAAATATTTCCGGAACTTTGACCTGAAAAATTAGTAACATGTTTAAGTAGATTTTCCTCTCCATTCTCTTTATAAATATTATGCTAATACTATAAATATTATATTGTATAGTTTGTAATAGTACAATCTGCTGGTATTTCACTATATAAATATTGCATCATTTGGTTCATTGCAAACATAGGTCTGAACTGTGCTGCACCAATTAAAATGAATAATACATTAAAATGTATTCTATAGTGTTGCCCAGTGGTATGTTATAATTTTAACGCATTTTACGTTTTTGACAACTGACAAAATGTTTTATTTGTTTAAAAACTCATTTGAATACTAAATCAGAGTATATCCAAATGTTTGTATTCATTATCCTGCAATGCCGCTGTAAAAGTCAATTCTGTAAACTATGTACTATATGATGATTTAACTTACTATGCAAGTTAAAACTTACTATGAAAGTTAAATCATGGACAAAATCATTTGTTATAATACAAAACTACTTGTGTTTTGTTATATTTAGGCACACTTTATTGTCCATGTAGAGAAATTTGCCCTCTGCTTTTGACCCCTCCTTCAATACCAGTGGAACCATCACCAGATCTGTAGCTAGACTGGGTTTAGCAACAGCAGCTGTTTCCCATTCTCTTACCTATCATGTATAGTCCTACAATTTGGCATACAATTACTGACATTCTTCATTCTGAAATTGTGACAATGGAGGTACATTGTTTAAAGTCACAATTCATTCTGAACTGTAAATGCCACATTTGTTTTTACCTCCTCATATTAAAGCTGAAAGTCTATACTATAATGACATATTGATTGTTTGCCTTTGGCTCGGCTGTGTTGGTGTTTAAAGAGAAAATGATTCAGATTGTGGAAAGTGTAGGCAGGTTCCCATACGGCACCACACACAGTGACAATTATCCCTGAGGTGGCTAATCCAGGCCAGCTTCAAAAGTCCCAAAATAGCATGATTATATTGCCCATTCAGCATTACACTGCGCCAAAGACAAACAGTTGTGGAAATCTTGAAATCATTGTTGCAATAATTACAATAATTATTGAAATAACTTCCTGAGTCTTGTGAAATCCTCTGTTATGTGTTTAAACCTTGTGCCATTTGCATCATGGAAAGTAGCAATTAAAATGTTCCCGGTTCTGCTTGACTTATGTAATGAATTTGTATTGGAAGGTTCATGTCTTTGCATTTCATTATAGACACATGTTTCAGATTAATTGGACTACTTTGTATTCATACACAACATGTTATAGGAAATGTTCATTGGTGACAATTACTGAAATGTGAAACTGGTAAAATAGATATTATGTGTTCAAATCAAATGTGAAATCGAAAGCAGAATTATGACTTGTATATGACTTTGTGAGCTGAACCTTTTCAAAACCATCCATCCATCCATTTTCTTCCGCTTATCCGGGGCCGGGTCGCGGGGGCAGCAGTCTAAGCAGGGACTCCCAGACTTCCCTCACCCCGGACACGTCCTCCAGCTCCTCCGGTGGGACCCCAAGGCGTTCCCAGGCCAGCCGAGAGACATAGTCCCTCCAGCGTGTCCTGGGTCTTCCCCGGGGCCTCCTCCCGGTGGCCTTTTCAAAACCATAATTACCGTAAAATGTACACTTACTACACTACCTGGCCAAAAAACAAAACAAAAAATAAATAAGTCACTACCTGAATTTGAATAAGCAAATGTGTAATTGGATAAATACAGCAAGTTAAACTGTGTTATTTGACTGAAGAAATGGTTTTCTGACATATGCATTTCTTCATTGTTGACATTGTCTGATATTAGGTTGTAACTATAGATTTGTTGTAGATTTTAATACAGTAGGCATTTGCACAGTGTTTTGATTAACTTCTATAATAACACAACAATTAGTTTTTATAGTTTTACTTCAAAATTGTGTTTCTTGTATTGTACACCTTAAGGTTTTGAACCCTGTGGCTGCCAATTCATGTGTTAAAAAAGTAATTTTGTACTTGATGTATAGATTTAAAAAAAAAAAATCAAAATAAATATGTAACTTTTATCTTTTACTACTTTTTAAGAATGACTTGGTCTTGGTCTTGACTCTATCTCATTTAATGGAGTCATAACTACAGCTACTACTACCGCTACTTATTGTGTGTTGTCTTTGTGAGAATATTAAATTGTAATGTATAAACATAGTGACTGGCTGGACAGTCATCTGCCTCTGCTGGCATTAGCACCAAAACAATAATTTTTACTACAATAAAAATGTACAAGTTTCACATTTCCTAATTATAAATTTTTTTTGTCTTTTTATTGTCTTGTTCTTTGTTCAGGATGACTGGTCGGGAGTTCTTTACGCGTTTCCCTGCTCTGTACCCGTTCCTCTTGACTCAGCTGGAGGAGGCAGCAGCCACAGTGGAGAGGTGAGCTCATATAAACAGTCTGCTCCATCACAGTTCACACTTGTGTTTGACTTAATGGTACAACTCCCCTCTCTATCAGCGTGTTTGAGACCAGTCCAGCTGCACACTCAGACGTCATCCATTTACAACTAGTACATGTGACGTACTTGTTGAAGTAAAGGTTGATAAAGTTTTAGTTTGGAAGTTGAGAGACTCCTTTTTTGAAAGCAAAAGTGAACTTATGCAGCATTGAGTCATTTTAATTTTACAAGTGAAGAAATTTACTGTTTTTGGAAATAATATTCAAACATGTTTGGTTCCAAAATCGGCCATATTAACATCATGGTTTACAGTCTTTTCAACTGACAACGATTGCATTTTTTGGGTTGAATAATAGCACCACTTTCTGAAGCTATTGTGAAAGAAATACAACTTAATTTAGTTACATAGTGACCTACATAGTGGTATAGAAGGCATTACTGTGTTTCTCTAGGATTTGCTCAATAAATATAGAGATGGTAACCAACTATTCTTGGGAGCTTTTTAGTTCAGAATATATTTATTCAGGTTATAAAAAGTATTTTGTTTAAATTAACTGTGGAATGTTAGACACCAACCCATATTCCTTATGCATTTCTTGTACACATGACTTTAACAAAAAAAACAACTTTTTAACACATCGGTTAAATAACATAGTTGCATTGCATTACTAAAACTATCTATTTAGTAACTACTACTATGTGAGTACTTCACTTACCTTTGTATCACTGCAAACTGTTTTCAGAATCAGAAGACTTTTATTGACTTTTTTAATTAACTAGTTGTGTTTTTCATGTTTGAAGTACATGTGCCTTTAATTTCTATTCTTGGCCATTTGACATCCTTCAGCTTGTTATTGAGACATGCACAGCTGAGTACAGATCTGGGCAGTTTACAGTGGGGAGTTAAATCCTCGGAGGTTCATTGGTCTTATCTCTCTCTGTTCGGTTCATGCTCCCGTCTTTAAAAGCTCCAGTCAGCTCCCAAAGCCCCTTATCTTAATATGGATCCAATTAATAGCTGCACTTTTATACAGAGTCTTTCACAATCTCCCCCTCTCTACTTTCTGACCCTTGTTAAAGCATTCACAAATTTCCCACGGATTTAGTTCTGGGCTGTCAGACGTCCCACCAGCTCAGCCACCCAAACACAACAACTACACTAAACCAGGGCGAGACACTTAGTGGTTTTAGTCAATTTTGTTGCGTAAAGTATAGTGTATTCCTTTTTGTTAGGCCACTGTGTTTACAGAATAATGTGTCATTTGTAAGAGGAGCGTGTAAACAATTATGGCAACAACACAAAGTGTTCAGCACCAGCAGTTTATTCAATGTTAAAATTTAATTTTGTGTCCTCATTTTAAAACGTCAAAAAACATGATCTTATTCGACACAGCGTTAGCTCTGGTTTAGGTCTGAGTTTGTCGTGGTTTAGTCTGGTTTAGACCTGGTTTAGACCTGGTTTAGTCCTGGTTTAGTCCTGGTTTAGTCCTGGTTTAGTCCTGGTTTAGTTCTGGTTTAGTTCTGATTTAGTCCTGATTTAGTCTGGGCTTATCCTGGGCTTAGTCCAGGCTAAGACCAAGTTTACACAGGCTAAAAGTTAGACGTGGTTAGTCCTGGCTCCTTGGCCGCATTGGGTTTAGTCGTGGTTTAGACCTGGTTCAGTCCTGGAATAATCATCGTTTAGAGAAATATTGCAATGAAACAAAATGTGTGTTGGGAGGCATTGATTTTTACAAAACAACAGTTCCAACTATTTTGAAATGCCTATAATGCACAGCATGTTTTGCTGCAACTCTCAGGACACAAGGTTGCTGGTTCAAACCTGGTTTAATCCTGGTTTCGACTTAGTTCAGTTCTGGGTTAGTCCTGAGTGACTTCTGGGCGTCACCTAGTTATGCTTTAGTCCAGGGTTCTGTCCTTTTAGGATAGACCTTACTTTACTTAACCCTGGTCTAGACAGAGTTCAGACGGAGTTTAGTCGTCAGTTATTACTAACGTCTGGGCCATACCACACCTAGATCTAGTCCTGGTTTAGACCTGGTTCAGACCTAGGTTAGATCTGGGTTAATCCTGTATGTGTTTGACTTTTATATAAGACTACAGTCCAGTGTTTTAGATGGTAAATTAAATTGAGCATGCTCATTAAAATACATCAAACATAATCTACTTCCTAATTTGGAACAGAAGGGGCTGAATAATTCTTTTTAGCCAGGCGATAAAATGCATCACTCAAGATATTATGCATCAGTGTGTTTTTTGTTTTGTTGACACGGAGGAATTACTCACCATCTTGCTCTTGAAAGTTTGAAAATCTATTCTTGGATCTTAAATGATTCAATTTTAGATGAAAAACCAAAATGTCACACTGATTAGATATTTGATTAAAGGAGGTTTATGTCAACAATTGCAAGAATTTGTGGTTTTGTATTGTAGTCTATAGTTTATGTAATATTCAGATGCATTGTTGTAAAAAATGTACCAAAATTTAAGATGCAATTTGAAATTTCATAATATTTTTAAATTTAGTTAAGGCTGCAATGGATGCCCTCTCACTCCCCGACCACACATCTGACATTTTCTCACTTGCTCCTTGTATCGGCTTACTCTGACACTAACTTACAGTCACTGTAACAAAAGGTTGTACAAAAGCTGCTCATTCACGTGAGGCTGTTCACAGCATTAGCTTAAAGCCTGTGACTTTATGTATTATACTAATATGTATGTACTTTATGTATTTAGTCCTAATGCTGGATTTCCTCACTTCGTCATTTGCCTTCTCTGTGGTCAAAGTGCATTTACTATAGTGAACAAATGATTCCCATTTTGCTGCTTTGGCTCATTAAAAAAGTGAGTTGCCTGTAATTTAGATTCAGAACTCCCGCTCTGCTTGGGAAGCTTGGGAGTGGGCTAAACCACTCTCCAACAGGGGGACAGCTCTGTGCTGTGAGAGCGGAGTGAGCAGATGAGACGTACCATACGCCTCACGAAAATGTGGGCTTACTTCATCTAAAACACAAACATCTATGCCTATATTATTCAAGGCTTTAAACTTAAAGGTATAGCTCCAGTCTAGTTACCAGATCAAATGAAACAGTCATCAGAACTCACTCTGACAGTTGCCGGATCCTGTTTTGGTTTGTTCCAGCTCAAATTGAGCCCTGCGTAGAATTTCCAGTTTGGCGTAAAACATATCTTCACTCAGTCAAGCCATTTTCATCCCTCCACCAGATAAGTTACATATAATGCACCTTTAAAGCTACCATCTGCAATTATTGTTTTGTCACCACTAGATGCAATCTACTTTATTGCTGTTTGATAGTGTGCCAGAGTTGGACGGACAGAAGACCAGAGAGCAGAATCTCATAAATGGCACTAGGCAAGTTTGATGTAATAATAATTAGTTTTCAAAAAAGTATTACAACTACAAGTGAACCTAAGTTGCTGGTGCTTTAAGCTGCATATAGAGGACCCATACATGTTTTTCTCATCTTGAGTATATAGGCAGCATGTACTGCAGCAGCAGAGACATTGATTAATGATTGTAGGTACTGAGATGTAGGTAGTGAGAATTCTAAAGCAATTTGTCCTCATTACAGTAGGGATATATAACTTTTTGTAATCTTAAAAAAAACATTTTAGAAATCTGATCTGCATTAGGTAAGTGTAATTGTGTCTTGTCTATCAGTAGGATAGATAAGACAAACCCACTAACTGCATTATAGGTTTATTTCTGCTGGCTTTGTTAAATAACCATCTTGTCCTCAGTGTTAAATTCCCTTCAATAAAATCTCTCTAATAGGCTACAGTTTGTTTCTTTTTATGTGGCGTTTTGATTCATATCTTGGAGTTGCAGACTTATCTTCAAAAGCTATTTCAGGTGATGGATCCACATTAATCTACTCTCACAAACCACGGCCTTATCTGCCTCTGAGTCCTGCTCCAAGCCAAACACTCCTTTATTACACACACATTCCTCCAGTGAACTAAACAAAACTAGGCATTCATTTTGCATGTGAAGATATAGGGCCCCTTAGTCTGGCTTTGCAGCTTAATATCTGTCGGCTAAATTTAGCATGATACTGATGTTTGAATATAATGCACATTAGTTTTTGTCTGTCTAGACTAATGAATTGGTGTCATGGAGAAGTTATGAGGCAGTTAAATGCTAATGGGTCTGAAACTAATGTCTTGTATCCAATGTATGAAATGGAAGTTATTTCTTCTAGTGGTTCTCAAAGTTTAAAAGCGTTTCACAGTTGCTAAAAATAGATGACATCACATTGCAAAGCATTATGGGATACCTCCAGATTTAACATTCTGTAACATTAACTTGTTTTTCATATTGTTTAAATGTAGAATGTGCAAATTGTGCCGGTTTGTCTAATGTTGTGTCAGTTGTAAAGTGGGCTATTGAACTGGTTCATACTTGTTCTTGAGCAAGACACTTGACCTAATCTATATACGCTGTGACTGAGTTAAATTGGAAGCTTTTTTGAGAATTAAATATAAATACCATTTGCACATATTTCTTATCAGGGCGGTTGTAGCTAGTGGTGACTTAAGTGAATGAATAATGCAATGTGCTGTAGAGCTCTGCAGATTTGGTTTGAAAGTATTGATGTTAATATACGTACTACAAATATATAGACAAAGAAAGACTATTAGAAACTCCACAACAGATGATAATACTCCAAAATACTTAACAGCTCTAGAAAGCCTTTTTTGTTATATCAGGGCTAGAATAAAAATATGGTTGTAGGATATATCTCACTCTTAATAGTGTGGGTTTTGTATGAATAATTAAAGGAACTGTATCTAGTCTGTGCTTTTACAGTCATTAAAAATTATATTAAAGATTATATGTATATATAATTAAAATCAAAACTAAACTATATGGACAGCATATACTGCAGCAGAGGCACTGATTAATGATTGGCTGCAGGTGCTGGGTTTAGATAATTAGGACTCAGATCAGAGAGCCCTTTTAACCAACTAGTTATCAGCATTGAAATTGGCAACCCAAATGAGAGACTCATGTGAGACTCATTCTGCTTTCTAATTGGATAATATTACTGAGAACCAAGACATTAAATTATAACAAAAACAACTTTGCCATCATGTCCAATGCTTTTTCCAAAAATAAATCATTACAATTGTTATCAGTAAAAGGTGTATTCAGTTTGAACGTGGCTTCCTCATACACAGCTAGGCCATGTTTATGGAATTTAGAATCAAAATCATGCTGCACTGTTGAGAGTTGCTATGCTATGCTAACTTCTCATTGACCCTTTATGATCCATTTTATTTCCTTCATTCTTGTTTTAGCTGCAAGTAATCATCACTAATAATATTTTGAAAAGGTCTAGAAAATTGCTCTCCGGAAATATTTAATTTGAACGTTGATGAAATGACTCCCCGTCTTGTCTTCATCTTGTCAAACGCCGAGCTGCAGCTGTGTCCCAGTGCGGTCCAATGTGTTTGTAATTGTGCTCTGTTTTGGTCAAGGGTTATGACATCACTTCCTGTTCCACTGTGCTCCCCTGAACTGAGACACTAAACACATTAAAACACTCACTAATTGGTCCCCCATTACAATTCTCATCTCAGCTCAGCTCTCCTGATAGACAAAAGTTCTTAAAATGTGGGCCTGTTGTTGCTCTGTTGCAGTATATATTTTTTTGTGTTGTATTTTTTAGTTGTTGTGTTAAGTTAATTTTAGTTGTGCCATAATAATGAGGATGAGTTACTGGTCTATAGTTGGTTGTGTGCTTTTGTTAAAGATACATTATGTAACTGCGGAGGTGAGGGTCTCTGTCAGTGGAGTTGCCTCTCCACAGATCTGACCTGCAAATTGGCCTTAGGTCCGATAGAATGATGTGCTTGTCTCCATGGAAATGAATACGTTGAATGCCATATTGTGGAACTTTCCAGGCAAAACTATCACATTCCCATGGAGACAAGCAAGTCAAGCTACATGGTGCACCAGTTCTGGGTTATCTGGGTTTAGACCTAATTGAGTTTTCAAATTGTTTGGTCATGGTGATGTCCTTTTAGCGCCAAAGAAGTCCTTATATTATATTAGGTGTCCTTATATTAGGTTTTCACCTCGTCTATACCACATTTTGACCTAGTTCTGCCTGTCTTTGCTTTAGTCGTGTTTTAGTTCAGTATTTGACCTTTATTAATTACTTCTTCCTTGTTTAGTTGATTTAATTTTACTCCATCAAACATTTGAGTTCACTAAACGAATGGTATGTAATGCATTGTGTGAAAGATTTGGAATGACTCACCATTTACATTCTCTCTTCCTTTTCACCTCGTCTCTCTCCTTTCTCTCTCTCTATCTCTCTGTCTCTTTCTCTCTTCCACCCTCCCTGCTCTGTCTTTCCATCTCTCCGTATTTGTCTCTCTCCCTATTTTACCTCTCTGCCCTACCCCTCTCTAACACCTCTGCTCTCTTATTTCCTCACTCCCTCTGCCCCCCCTTTCTCTCTCCTTTCTCCCCCTCTGTTCATTCCCCAGTCTCTCTCCTCTCCTCTCTTTTTTCCCTCACTTACTCTCTTCACTTCTCCATCTCATCTCTTTCCCTCTAGCCCCTCTTACTCACCCCTTTCTCTCTATCTCTATCTCACTCCCTCTACCCCCTCCCTCTTTCTCCCCCCCTCTCTGGATTGAACAAAGTAATGAAAAGCACAAGTTGTTTTCGCAGGGGGCTGTTGTTCTGTTTGCTTGATGAGATTCTCATGACTGTCTCACACAAGTTATAGGCTCAAACCAACTGCAGGCACTATGTGTAAAGACCCAGCTTTCCCACCATTATCCAATATTACAACCTTTTTGTTCATACAAGGAAGGAATAAGGAAGTTTATTGGTAGTGATTTTCTATAACTGCCTGTCCAAAGAGCTATTAAACACAACAACTTGCTCTGTAACATTGAAATTAGGTAATCATAAGGTTGCCAAATTTAGCCCTAATAAAACAGTGAATATCTGTAGACATTGCAAACTCTGTACAACACCTGTTTTTTACATCCTTTATTGTACTCTTGACATGGAGATACTATAGTCATGTTTGTTTGCTACCAGTACTCGAGACCATGCATGATTAAAGGTGTATATAATATTACTGTGTGGTCGGTGGTCTGGCTGCTTCTCTCCACCTGGTTTCACATGGAATGTTCTTCTGTATGGCCTTAAACGTATCTAAATCAGTTGCAGGTGTTTTTATTGCTTGTATCTTGCACCAAAATTCAAACTGGTTTGATGAAATAAACTCAATAGAATAGACTCAATACTACAGATTTTGAAACCCAAATAATATGAATATCGTAATTTTCTACTCAAGAAAATAAAATTAATAATAATAGTCATTTGTTCATTTCATAATTTTTTTTATTTATTTTGAGCAGATTAATGAACACAAGAAGTCAGTATACATGTATCCAGTACACTTAATGCACATTTGACATATTTTTCTTATTTAAGCTCAAAAATTAGTGCGGAAAAAAAAACTTATTAAATCCCACCTCTGTAGTATTTGCTTATTATACCATGTGGTCCTACACTAGTTCTGAAAAACTGAACTCATGAAATTGTTCAGGAAAGTATCGATATCTGCTTAAATAAGTATCTAGTTTCAATACAAGTTTTAGTATTGATTAGTATCTAATTTTTAACACTTTTGGCAACCCTTGCCTATAAATTGGTTTGGTTGTGTCAACTGTCTGCATGAAGACAAGTGGTTGTCCCTCCACCAGAAAACCTTTCAGTAAATCATGATTATATTGAGTTTGATTTATTAATGGTGAATGACATGGAAGAAATTGACTTATTTGGAATCCTTCGTATACTCCATTTTAGTGCTTTTTGTGTCCACCCACACAACACATTGAATGGCTCTTATTCTTATATTGAGGTTTGAAACATTCTTCTAATTATCTAAATGATCTCATCTGCTTCCTTTCTGCATGTCCGAGCCAAATGTGAAACCTCTGGCAGAGAAGAGGTCTTTCCACTGACTCATTTGGCAATAATCAGATCAGAGCAGGCGAAGCACTGAGTCCAAGGGCAGTATAGGAGAAAGATGACATTAAGTTATAAGTCCTGAGCACACTGTGAAACACTGTCACAATACTAGCAAATGCAATTGTGTTCTCATTTTATAGTTATAATCTGTTCTGGCTCAATAATAATTTGTAATCAATTATTTTAAACATTACATAGCTTTGTGTATAGTTTGTTGATGGAAAAAACATGGACCATAGTTAAAATCCTTCAGCTAAGGTACTACTGACCAAGCCTAGCTCAAGATCAGAGAAAAGATGTGTTCAGTGCTCCTGACAAACTGCATTGAAGGATGGGTCAAATGCAGAGGGCAAATTTCTCTATGGGGAGAAGTGTACTCATAAACTTTTCAAAAAATTGCTGTCCAAATGCTTCTTTCATATGAACCCATGTTGTTTTCTATCTGTTTCCAGTGACAGCGGTCAGGTGAAGCTCCACCCCAGCCTGTTCCTGCTACTCCTGGTCCTGAGCCGGCTCTACCCCTCCCCCATGGATGGCTCCTCCTCTCCTCTGGGACTGGCCCCCTTCACCCCCTTCATCATCAGGTGTGTGCCATGCTCTGGTTTCTAATGTGAGGGTGTCTTCTGCAAAAGACAATCTACATTAGTTAAATATCCTGGAGTAGTTTTGACTATTTTGCATTTAACTTTTTTCATTATTTTAACCAAACATGTTTGACTGAGGGTTTTTGATTGGTAAGAAAGTGTTGCTACAACACAATCATAGCATGGGAGTAGAATGGCATTTCTATGGTCTCCTATATCATAAGTAAAAATATCTAAATAATTCAATCTATAGTCAAAAGTATTCAAAGCAAATTTCTCACACTGCACATCTTTTTAAAGAAAAGGTATTATGCAAACTATGTTTTTAACTTTTCTAACTTGCCTGAAGAGGTTTTAGATTGTCATTCATGCATGTTTGAGTAATCTAGAAATCTCTCCTGGGCTCTATTCGAACCCTCCTTACAGTTGGCTGTAAAATTATGTCCAAGTCTACGTCATCCATGCTTCCACATGACAATTCTCCATAAATATACAAAAGCATGATGCAAAACTATACACAACAACTTGACAAACCTCATGCAATATGCAGTAGTTTCACTAGCAGGATGCACGCTGATCATGTTGTGATGGCATTCTGAAGGGGGTAGGGAGGGGAAAAAAACAAAAGTGAAACTTAAAAATCATGTTAATATGTTGTTTTGAAGTTGTTTTGTTATGAAGCACTCAGGGTCCGCACTGTTCTGCCCAGTCCCGCCCTGTATTGTCCCATTCCGCCCTGTACCGTCCCGTACTGCCCCTCTAGAAACAAAGCTTTAGTTGCTTGAAGAATGAGAATAACCTTTTCTCCTTACCCACAAAACTTTAAAAACATGTCTTAGAGAACACACTATCACATCCAGGGGTCACCCACCTGCTCCTCACTGTCTGATAAACCTGCTCCTCTTTCTCTGAAGCACGACTGTATCCAAGAATAGGCCTATAATAATCTCCAGACACAACACCTGTAGACTAAACCATACTCCTGTGGGTCCTCTGCTCTGCTGTTTGTGCAGGTGGCCAACACAAATGCCGTGTTATTGGTTTGTGACTTGTTCTGGAACCAACCCGCACCACACTATGACTAGGTATTGTTAAAATACCAGTGCTGAAAAAAGGATGGTCTATAGGGGTCTAAACTAGGACAAGCCTGGGTTTATATCATAATTGAACTGGGATGGAGCTATGATAAAATCTGTTTTGAAGATATATTGCTTAAAATAAAAAAAGGTGTGACAAAAAATAAAAATGCCGCTAAACTTCCAGATAAGGGGATGAAGTGATATTTCTTTTGTGGGTGATAATGGGTCTAATCTAACTTCTATCTGTATTAATTTCTGTTGGATTGATATAATATTGTCTAATACTTGTTAAACAGAGTACTCTAAAAATATTGACTGATTTATTATTGTCAATGTCACCCACCCCTATGGACTGACTCCTTAACCTTGGAGAATAGACCTGGAGTAAACTAGTGGATGGTACTAATAATTGCATGATGTTGTATATTAAATTTGTCCAGGAATAGACAAAAAAATCAACCAAGACTACACCCGGCCAAAGCTTCAACCGGGTCTAAATGCAATTCTCAACAAGGCCATGACTATATGCAACATTGCTATATTGCAGTCGTTAACGTTTCATATTACTTGTGCTAGCATTTGAAAAAGTCTAAAGGCTCAACTTGTGTGTGAGAGGAAGTTGAGTCTTTCAGAGAAATGGGAAATCTGTGCTTCCAGGCCACGCAGTTCACATTCCAACAGCTGAAAAATCAACAAATATTATCTGGCTCTGTGCTCTTAGTTGTGTTTAGAGAAAATGCTCTTGTGATAATGTGAACTCCTCATCTGCTCATGCATTCCTCTGAGAGGTGTAGACTTATATATTATAGACTACTATTTGTGTGTGTTTGTGTGGGTGTTTTACTGTTTGTTAGTCCAACTTCACATATTTTTCTGAAAATGTTTATATTTGAATTGGCATGAAAGCAAGCCTAAATTAGCTAGAAAAATAGGACCTTATCTAAAGAAGGCAAGACAGGACAAGAATAAACCTGGGCTAAATTTATACTAAGATCTGA
This sequence comes from Periophthalmus magnuspinnatus, assembly GCF_009829125.3. Lineage (NCBI taxonomy): Eukaryota > Metazoa > Chordata > Actinopteri > Gobiiformes > Gobiidae > Periophthalmus > Periophthalmus magnuspinnatus. The sequence goes on from NC_047140.1 coordinate 18,337,526, forward strand.
TCAGAACTGAACTAGTACTAGACCATGCCTGAACTGAGACTAAACCTGAAATCGACCTGGACTGAACCTAGACCGAATCTGGACCAGACCTGGACCAGACCTGGACCAGACCTGGACCAGACCTGGACCAGACCTGGACCAGACCTGGACCCGACCTGGACCCGACCTGGACCCAACCTGGACCCAATCTGGACCCAACCTGGACCCAACCTGGACCAAACCTGGACCAAACCTGGACCAAACAGCACAGCACTAGGCAGTACTAGGATGCAGAAGCTAAATCAACTACAGCCAGGCTAAATCTCAGTACCTTATTTATTTACTTGTTGTAGTCCATACAAAGCAGTTGTTGTTGTTGCCTATGGAAACTAGTGAATGAGAAAAAATAATGATAAATGTTGAACCTTTATTTTATATTGATTGGGTCCACAAACTTGCCATGTGGTTTAAGTCTTTTTAACTGACAACAATGACATCTTTAGGGTTGAATAATTCCACCTGTTATTGCAGAAGAAAATCTAGTTTATTTCTGCTGAGAGAGAAAACGTATCAGTTCAGGCCTAGTAATTACAGATGTATTAACCATAAACCAAAACTTCTGCAATCTGACTGTAGAAGAGCAATTTACAATTCTCACCAGTCCTCCAGCAAAATATTAAACTATGAACACTAGAATCTTGGAAAATAATCTGAAACACAGCAATATATAACACTTGTAACTTTACTATTGTTTGGTTATTCCATGCCTTGACTCCTCTAGTGTTTTTGAGGAGGGAGGAGGACCTTGACTCAGGAATGCTCCACTGACTCTGAGATAACACTGGGGAGCTCTGTGTGTTTGGGTATAAGAGATTATAACTGTGTATGCAGAGGCAAGCGTCTCATGTCAAGATTTATTTTTATTTATTACGTAAAAGGAGCATGACATTTTTGTTGAAGTTCCAAATATTACTCCCTCCTAATTTCCATTACCAAATGTCTTAAACTACAAATGTTTAACTTACCATTTATAGGATATTTAGAAAGATTGTAGCATCTCTTGATGTTCACGGTGCACTAGTCTAGTCAGGTGCACTAGTCACATCAATAACATCTCATCATCAACTATTTACTTCTCAATACCATTGAACTGACAAAAAATAGCTTTTTCTTTTGCATTAAAAGCGCCATTGTAGCCTATTGGAATACTCTGAATAGCGTGTGGTAGGAACTGTAAATGAGTGCATATAATGAACCAAAATGTAAAACCCCAACAGAATAAGCAGACTTTTCCTCTGATAATGATAGATTATATTATTATATGGTTTACTCTATGAACATTAACAATTGTTCTGATAGAAAACAACATGTACCGGTAACAATTTAATAACATTTTGGATTTTATCTACACGTGACCTTGTACCATGGCAATATTTCTATTACCTTTCAATATATGTAATTTGCTTTTGTCCTAAATCCGGAGAAAGTAACAAATGTGGTCGTCTGTGTCGCTTCCAGACTGAAACTGGCCTGTGTCTGCAGTGAGTCAACATTTGTTTGTCCCTTTTGTTACAAAGGAAGCTCCCTCTGGACAAGCTGTTAACACCATCCATTTGGGCAAAAGTGAAACCACACTCACTTTACCCAAATATAAGTTTCATGTTTTTTATAATTCTAGTAGTCTTTTTTATGTTTTAGTTGTATTTTAGTTTATTGGAGTTTAACCTCCATCCCATGTTTTCTAGACCAGCATATAATGTGCAATTGTGAATGTAGCGTTTTGTCTTATTTTTTTTATTGAACCAGTAAAACAGTGCTTATGACCAACTTGAATCAACTTTAAATTTCACCCGAATAAACATGTAATGAACTTGAAAGCTTTAAAGGGGTTGTCAGAAGTTTTAGTATTGAAACTAGATACTCATTTGAACAAGTATCGATACTTAAAAAGTCACATTCAGAGGACAGAAATGAACCTTTCCAGAATTGCTCGAATTGCTTTAGAATGATGTTGAACTGCATCAGAATAGACCACATAGACTAGTATACACCCATTGACCACTATGAAACTTACTTAGATGACGGAAGGATTACACAGATATGAGACCACATGGTAATACACTGCACGGCCAAAAAAAAAGTTGCCATCTGGATTTAACTAAGCAAATGGGTACGAGCACTCTCCATTTGGTCAGGTCTAGGTTCAGCAACAGTCTGTGCTCAAAGAATGTGGTCAGCTGACACCTGAAATATACTGAATGACCAGGTTATTCCATCAATGGATTTTTTCTTCCCTGATGGCACGGGCATATTCCAAGATGACAAAGCCAGGATTCATTGGGCTCAAATTGTGAAAGAGTGGTTCAGGGAGCATGAGACATCATTTTCACACATGGATTGTCCACCACAGAGTCCAGACCTTAACCTCATTGAGAATCTTTGGGATGTGCTGGAGAAGGCTTTGTGCAGCGGTCAGACTCTAACATCATCAATGCAAGATCTTGGTGAAAAATGTGTGCAACACTGGATGGAAATAAATCTAGTGACATTGCAGAAGCTTATCGAAACAATGCCACAGCGAATGCGTAATCAGTATTGAGTATTGAGTCCATTCCTTAGTATCCTTGACAACACTAACAGGTACAACAAGATTTCTCCATAACAAGACACAATTGTTCTACTTCTTCTTCTTGTTCTACTTTCTAAATAATAATGTGGCAATGGCGTAAACTCAAATTGCAATTCTGATTCGATTGAAATACATTGTGCAACCCTAGTACTTGGCTCTAATCTCAAATGAACCCCGCATGGTGGTGGCAAATATAGCCTCAACCTTGACTCCTTTGGCCCTTGTTGTGTTTCTGCCCCCACCCGCCGCTGCTCCTGTCCCGTGTCTAACTGGGGCGAGTGTGGACGTGTCTGAGGAGTGTCCCCCCAAATACTGTCTGACCCCCACCTTTGGCTGTCTGGTCCTGGGACAATTTTACTCAAGGACTTTACACCTGCTGTCATTTTAAGGTACAGTTACTATGAACAAAGAATTCTGGAGGTACTGGCACATAGCATTAAAATAAACAAATGCAGATGTTATATGGTTTTATAGGTTGGGATTGTGTCATCACAGCTCAAGATTCAGTTAGCCTGATGTTAAACCAGTGTTAAATAAGATTTCATTTAAAAGTATAGTAAATACTCATTGATCTTTATTTTTTATGTAGTTTTTGCTAATATGTCTCTGAACTTTTGACACATCTTGACAGTAGCGTAAAGTTTTGGATTCAAAACTATGTGCGCTTCGGGGTGGAAGGTCCGAAACCTTCTGTTATCCACGTTATTACTGGTGTCATGGTTTTGCCTGCATGTTCCACAGTATGGCATTAGCTATCACCATAAAGACAAGCAGGTGAAACCCATAAACCATTTTTTTTTTTTTTTTGGTGGCAATAAAAAAAAACAACAACGCTTCAAATATAATAAATGTAAAAAGAGAACGTTACTACCATGCTGCAGAACATTCCAGACATGTAGTATAGTGCACCTGTTAAGACCATGTTTTTCACACAAAACTAAATCTGCGCTTTTTTGTTCTGCATGGTTTGGTTGTAGTAACCTCAGTTGGGAATAAATACATTATATAAATATTTTAATAAATTATACTGACATAATAAAACAGACTGCTCATACATTCTTTCATTTATGAGGAATTTCTACTTTTATTTCTGTTTTGTTTGTAATCAATTACCCATTTATTCTCAAAAGTTATCATATGCCTTTCAATTCTTCCTTAGTCCCCTCCCTATTCCTTGGAAGCCTTCCCAAATTCTTGTAGATTATATTCTCCATATGCCTCACCTTGAAAACCTATGGAAAATGACGATCAAAGTTTGAACCATGACAAAAGCGGGCGTAGGAGGACATATTTATCCCTGCAGTAATCTATACTTTATTATCTCTACTCAGTCTGCATGTCTCTTGATGGTAGTGACACCATTTGGACCTATAGTTAATAAAGAAATGATACTGAATATATTACTGTCTGACTGACTGACATTCTCATTCATGTTTCATAGATTTTAGTATAGACTTGTCACATTACATTAGCTGTCTATACTCTATCATCTGTCTATCATCAACCCAACACTATTGAATAAGCATATGTCTTTCAGCTCTTCCCAAATTCCTGTGCCGTCTCTATATGCGTCATATTTATGGAAAATGAAAATCAAAGTTTGGATCATGACAAAAGGGGGCGTAGGAGGACATATTTATGACTGTAATAATACTCTGAGATCATGCTGACGTATTAGAAGATTCTTGTTTTTCTTTTGCTAAGACACCAGTGTCTTTGATAGTGATTTACTATAAGATCTAGTCCAGGTAACTGTCTTCAACTGGCTCAATTTTATATTTGGAAGTAGTTTTTTTTCCTTTCTCTTGTAATGCCACGTTCATGCCCTAAAAACTACATCAGGTATTTTCTATAGGATTTATTCTGGTCAAGAATTGTCATAGCAAAATTGGCAATACCAGTGTCACAATATAAAAATATGCAAAAATATAACTTACTTACAACATCCTCCATGGTCTAGCATGCAATGTTTTGTAACAGCAGTAAAAATGCATAGACTTCTACATGGATCATCCCCTTTTATGCGCTAAATCCCGTAAGTTTCTTTGTCATTTGGTTGTTTCAAATGGACTCTGCAGTGACAGATGGTTCACAAATGTAGGAGTTTTTTCTGCTTTCACTCACTTCAAAACAATAACTTACTAAGTCCATAGCAGCAAAATATAAAAAAATGACTATTGGTATATACGTATTTATAACTAATGTCAGATTTTTGGTTGAAATATAAAGCATAACATAAATGATATATTACTATTTAGATCAGTCTGAGGTCAAGACATTAAAAAGTAGGGCTGAGTGAGTAATACAATTTGTAATTGCTAATTATATATTATACCTATATACTATAGTTTTTTTAACTTCAGAATTGTATAGTAAAATAATGTGGTTTGGAACAGAGTTTGAAAGAATAAATTGTGCTATTTTTGTGTTAAATGGCCCTGATTAGAAGGCTGTCTTGTTTATTTTCATAAAATCAATACTCAATGGAACCCTTTTTGTTTTTGAAAAGAAAAAAAAAGGAACCAAAATGTAGATAACTCATTATGAGAAAATGATTATATAATATTTTATGTATATGCATGTGTGTGTGTGTGTATATATATATATATATATTTTATTTTTTATTTTTTTTTTGCCATATGGCCCAGGCCTCTTGAAAAGTCCCCCTTTGTGACACTGTACTGTTTCTGAACCATGTTTTTCTTGGTCGTCTGCTTTACATTTTCAGGCTCGTGTCAAAACCGTCTCCACGCTCCTCCAGAGTCTCATATCTTCGCAGACAAATCAGAGCGTTGGGATCAGGTGGTTTAATGGCCTCAAAATGACCCATTATGTGTAGTTATGCCACAGGCTCTCTCTCTAAAGCCCCTCAGAAGTTAGGCTGTGTTCATATGTCCCAATGGATGAATCAGATAAAATGATTTGAGTTGTTTCTGATTCGTGTCACTGCTTCACTTCCGAACTGCATTCCTCTCTGACAGTTAGATGGACTCATGTAGCCTACATACTCCAGCCTCTACGGAGAAAGCTATTGAAACAGGCACAGATCTGCTCAAGAAATACGAGACCACTGCTATTTGTTTTATATCAGCTTTTCTTCAAGTTTGACAACCACCTGAGGCCACTGTCTGTTATGTTTCATACAGGTCCTATTTTAGGCAAAACTGTCTGTCTCAGCTTTTAACATGTAAAAATGTAGGATGTCACAATATTACATTTTATGAAAAAAACATCATACAATTATTCACAATTACTATATTTGCTTTAAATCATTGTCTAAACCCTTAAATGCATTATGAACTCAACTCAACAAACTCAAATAAAACTCCTTACAGTTAGTCCAAAATGCTGCAGCACACATGCTCACAGGCACATTTCTCCTGGTTGGCCTCTTTGCCCTGGCTCTCTGTCAGCTTCAGGATTGATTTTAAGATTCTGTTGATGGATTTTAAAAGTCTCCATGGGTTCACCCTTCGCTATCTGTCTGAGCTTCTTTCTGTCCATGTTCCCTGTAGAACTTTATGATCAGCAGACCAGATATTGATGTTCCAAGGCCCTGGCTAAAACTAGAGGGGTCTGGGCTTTTGCTGTAGCTGGTCCCAGACTCTGGAACAACCTTCTCTGGGTATTGGAACAGCCCAACGCTTAAATATTTTTAACTCTTTGTAGAAAACTCATTTGTTTGCACTAGCTTTGAACAAAAGCTGAGTGAAACACTTGTATTATATTGTTTTAGTGTATTTTTTCATGTTTTTTAAATTTTTTTATAAGATTGCACCTTATATTGCCATTGTACAGCACTTTGGGGAGCAACGGTTGTTTTTAAATGTGCTTTATAAAAATACTAATAAAACGTGCACTGGCCCTATGTTACAGGTGCACTTCTATTTTGGCATTGTGTTCATTTCTGAGTTCACCGTAATTTAGCTTAGTTTCTTTAGCATGTTTAGTTTTGCTCTATACTTGTTTGGTCTAGGTCATCACCATTTTGTTTCAGAATTCAGACCTGAGCATTTGCCATGTTTTAGCCCAATAAAAGTGGTGCTTGAAAATCCAAATATTTAAAGAATCACTGCTCACTTGTTTCTTAACTTAGAAATTACAGATTACACAAACAAAGCAGTCACTTACTACAACCTTGTCATCAGAACTGAAGTAGTTGCTAGGATGAGTGGTGAAACTTAATCACTCTTGAACAGAAAATCTAAAAGGTTTTTTTTTTTTTAATCATATTGTACCTACACAATGTAAAGAATTTTTGCAATGCCCTTTTATGTTTAACTGTACTATAGCCTACACACTACAGCCTCTATGGAGAAAACTATTGAAGCAGCTCTTTCTCCTTAAATAAAATCCAGATGAGGTTTGTCCAACACAACAACAGTCTGCGCCTCTGACCCCCAGGGAACAACCCTGTTTCTAAAATTACACCCTTCAAAACTGTCATTTCCTTTTGCAAAAGAGTTTGAATGGGACAAATTAGCACAGATAGTTAACATATGGGGCTGAGATCAGGGGCAGTGGGCGGGTCCAAATGTGCCTCATTATTTGTGTTTGTAAGCGAAGGAATGTTCACAGTCAGAGGTGGCCAGTACTCGGATACAATAAAGTAAAATTTTCAGTATATATTTTAACACACTTTATTACATCCAGTGTAATTTAGTTGTGAAAAATGCTCTATTGAGTTTTAGTATCAGGTGCTCTATATGCACCATTATGATCACTGGGGATGTAATGATCTCCAAATCTCATGGTATGATATTTATTGTGCCTCGCTGTATTAAAGAAGGGCTCACGATATTGAGCTTATGCTTACAATAATAAGCATAAGAGCCATATTAGAGAGTCATTTGTCTTCATTTTTCAATTATACCTTTTCTAAAGAGCAAAACACCAATTGTTGCTCTGTTGTTGTTAAGGCGGGGGTGGAAAGCGTGCAGCAGCACCCTATTGGCTCAAACACCGCTGGGACTATGTTAATTTAGACTGTGAAACGTTAGATTAGTTTAGACAGGTTTTATTCCGCTGACATAAACTCAGTTATTTTGGGCATAAATACATGTCAATTAACACCAAAAAGAGACCACGATAATATCAAGGAAATTTTGCTGTCAATATTGCCAATACCTTTACATCCCTTTTTTTTGTGATCAAATTTTTATTGTTTACATAATAACAATTTACTCGATTTACCGGTCAATCTACGTTCCTACCCTCACCTATGGTCATGAGCTTTGGGTAATGACCGAAAGGACAAGATCGCGGATACAAGCGGCTGAAATGGGCTTCCTCCGCAGAGTGGCCGGGCGCACCCTTAGGGATAGGGTGAGGAGCTCAGTCACACGGGAGGAGCTCGGAGTAGAGCCGCTGCTCCTACACGTTGAGAGGAACCAGCTGAGGTGGCTCGGGCATCTGCTCAGGATGCCTCCTGGACGCCTCCCTAGGGAGGTGTTCTGGGCATGTCCCACCGGGAGGAGGCCCCGGGGAAGACCCAGGACACGCTGGAGGGACTATGTCTCTCGGCTGGCCTGGGAACGCCTTGGGGTCCCACCGGAGGAGCTGGAGGACGTGTCCGGGGTGAGGGAAGTCTGGGAGTCCCTGCTTAGACTGCTGCCCCCGCGACCCGGCCCCGGATAAGCGGAAGAAAATGGATGGATGGATGGATGGATGGACATAATAACAAAAACAGGACAACAAAAACAAACAAACACAAACAAAAAAACAAACAAAAACCATCCCAAGCTCATGGTGATATCCTACCCCCCTCCCTGGGCTCCACATGTACACAATCAAAACATTGCATATTTATTTGAGTGTACGCGCACATACACTTACAAAATATATAACTAAATACAAACTTCCAATGTGCATACATACATATACACACACCTATTAAATAAAACATATATACGTGCACACTATGTATGTATTCATATACGCCTATACATTACTATACACACATGCATATATATATATATATATATATATATATATATATATATATATATATATATATATACACACACAATACCTTTACATCCCTAATGATCACAACTATATGATTTACATCCATAATAATTTCCAAAAGATGTGAGACCATTTAGAATGTACGTATTACATTGTTTATTATTTTCTTATTAAACTGTATTTTTGCCTTTATTCCGATAGAAAAAACAAGGCCAAGTTTTGTTCATTTTATTTCAAACATATGTATTTGTCATACATTGTACATTTATTTTAGTTTTACTGCTTATATTTTTTACTTCAGCTGAGGGTAATATCATTTTTTTGTTTAGTATACGCATAATGTCTTTCTTGTATGTTCATGTATCTTTTGAACTTATTTACCACTTTTTCCTTACTACTATTGTTCATGTTCTACACCAGTATATCTTATTGGGGTACATGTTTTAGCCACTCTCCCCTCCTCCTTTGGTCCTGTGCAGGCGTGTGCTGCTCTGGAATGCTAACTGTTGTCTGGGTTTTTGATACAGGGGCTTTTGTCTGTCGGGCTGTTTGGAGGTGGGAGGGAGGTGAGGGGGGAGAGGGGGAGAGGGAGGGGGCAGCAGGTGGAGGAGCATGTGCTGACAGTTGACATGCAGCTCTCCTGTTGTGGCATATCTTTTGGCGTATGTATAATTATATTTAGTAGGTTGACACCCGTTGAACCATGACAACTTGCTAGACAGCATGTTAGGATTATGTTGAGATATGGTCTGGTTTTTACAATTTCACAATTGTGGAATTTTGCATTAATTTTTCATATGATCTAACTGATTACATAACTATTCTTTTTAAACCAGCAATATTTTAACATCCAAGTTTATTATGTATGAAGTTGGGTACTGTTAAACAATTTTGAAATTCAAATCCCTGAAGTTTATTGGTGGTTATCAGATTATAGATGTGATGTCATACTCCCAGACAGATGGCCACAACCAGCAAGAGCAATTTTTCCTTAGTGATTTTGTATTTTTATTAGAAATATATTTATATATGAAAGGCAAATGCTGAATCAGATTGTTGCCATCTATGGCTAGACTTTAGAACACGCTGTTTTACATTTAAACAATATACATTTTAAGCCTTCTCCCATCTGTATTACATATTATTGGCCCATAGAATGTTGTGGTGTCATATGAAACACAGCAGTTGCCAAAAAATGTTGAATTAGTACAGCCTGGGTGAATGGAAGGCCTTTTGCATGCCACCGCCTTTCCAGTCGGTGACTCTGACATGTAAAAATATCTCTTACGTTATTGGATAAATTGGGCTTGTTTCCTTTTTGGACCTGGCCACCATTGAAAAACATGTTATTATCTTGACATCTTGACCATATTTACGCACTATGTAACACTAACATCACTTGTGTGTATTGGAAAGCAGTAAGCAGGATGTCCAAATGTTTTTGTTGCTAAATAATACCTTAAAAAATATGGCTTGCCCCTCTCCAGAGATCTGATGAGAAACTTCACCTGATGATGGCACCTGCTCTTCTCTATAGAGATAAATGAGACACAGTTTAATATTGTGGAACTTTCCAGGCAAAGGAATAACATGTCCTTGGAGATGAGCAGGAGGTGGACTCTCTCACAAAAGGTTACATAGTGCTAGGCCTGTTACCATAATTACTATATCGACTTATTGTTCAATATATGACAACTGGAACAATGTATTTTGGGGCTCAAAATTTACCGTGTACATTTTCTTGGCAATAATGTGGATTTTTGCTATTTTAGTTGTAATACGAAATTTTAGCTGTAGAGGGTTGAACCAGCTACTTCTGTGACTAATTATTCGTACATTCTTTTATCTGTTTGTTGCAGCTCAGGCCTTTTGAGTGATACTGTCTATTTAAATTTCTTTACTGGGATTATCTTGCATTATTTTTTGTATAAGTGGCATAAAGCAGTTTGAATGTTATCGTTTAGCTCAGTATATCTCTGCAGCAGTATATTGTGCTTCAACATGTGTTATCATGACAAGCCTACATAGTGTCCCTTTAATTGTTACATTAAAGTATTTAGTTTAGTCTGAAGTTGGTAATGGTGCTGCTGTGTTATTTTTGTGAGGATTTTTCCATGACGTCAGAGTGTATAATATGCTTGTTGTCATTTTGAAGCACACTTGTTGCAAATCTGATTTACAGAAATTGAACATAATGAAATTGGGACACTTCACTTAAACCATGATGTTCTAAAGTGTAATTTCTCTTTTAACTCAATTTAAATAAAACTTGCACAAACTGTTCTTTTTCTACAGCCCTGGAGAATCTTCATTCATATTATGTGAATTGTATTATGCAATAGACAGTACAACATTTAATGCACAGAATTTGTTTTTTTATATAAAACTTTGTGAAATTTTCCCAACTGTTAAATGTTCAAAGTAAGTAAATTGAGTAAAATCTTTACCTTAGATAAAAAGTAACAAGTCAACTGGTAAAATTGTATATTTTACAATGTTGTATTGTAGAGCAGTGTTTAACAACCAAAGGAATGGGAGCACTTTTCAAAGCATACTTTCAGATTTAAAACAAAGGTGGAATTAGTACATACGTGAATATAAAATGTCCTTATACTACATCTTGGCTGGCGAGCCAGATATGGCTCTTTTGATGACTGCATCTGGCTCTCAGATAAATCTTAGCTGACATTTGTTAACACAATAAGTAATGAATAAATTATACATAAATACAGAAGTAATCAAATCAAGTAATTTTCAAAAATAAACAATACTACGGTAAGAAAACCATTTGGCTCCGTCTTTATGCGCTGCCTCAACTAACTTCCCTCGTGTGCGCTATTGCTCTTAAAGTGACGGTAACATATTTACATAAAACTTCAATAATGACAATCCTAAGATATTTTCCAAAATCAACATTAATGCAATAAAACAAGTGTAGCTTATACATATAAATCAAATATTAACATAAAACATCATTTATTAATATTAAAATATTAACACTCTCAATTTGCATGCATTACCAAACGTAAACCAAAATGTGGCTCCCACAGATGTTATTTAAAAAAAAAATTGACAATACATTCAGAGACTTCTTATACTCTAAAATTGTTGGTCTTGTTTAAAAATTCACACATTTAGTTGTATTCAGAGTTAAAAAATATTGTATGGCTCTCACGGAAATACATTTTAAAATGTGTGACTTTTTTTGGCTCTCTCGGCTAAAAAGGTTCCCGACCCCTGTCTTAACTCCTCATGTTTTTCTGGATACCTGTGGCATATTCATAATTGTAACAAGAAAACATAGTTATTATAATTGGCCATCTACTAGTGCTCAGATTTATAACTTAAGGGGTACATGAAACAAAAATTGTTTCGAACTACTGGTATAGAGCTTTTCTATTGATCCCCATAAAGTTTGTGTCATCTGAAAGCCAAAAATAATATTTGTATTTTCCTGAGAATATTAAAACTTATTTCATCATGTGTTTCAGTGTTAAGTCTTATAGAACCCTCCTTCATCCTCCATAGAGCAGTTGTTTTCTCACAGCCCATAAATGTTAGCGGCACATGACACACTCCTTTCACTTTGACCTTTGACCTGGAAGCTGTTTGTCCTGATGTGACTCACAGCACCCACTGTGTTTACAGCTTTGGACATGTAATGTATAGTTCCGTTCACTGTTTATGTCTATGGCCTATTCCCAGAAACCAAGTTGGTCATGGTACCGTCCTCATTTAACTTAACGTTTTTCCTACTTTAGTCTGGTTTTAGTCTTTAATTACAGTTTTTATTGGCTAACACTTGTTACTTAAGTTTAGAACCGTGTTAGTCAGGACCTCAAAAACATAATTCAAAAACATCATATTTTAAGGTTGTTTATATCAGGTGTAACCTAGTAGGGCTGCCACAATTTATCATAATAATCATGACCAGCAAACAATTAAATATTCATAGTCGTATTTTGATTGTCATTAACTATACGGACTCTAAAACACGTAGCAAAAATCTTTTAAAGCATAGTTACATCAAAAAGGGATAAACCATTTTTGATTTTCAACAGTACTATAACAATACTGTATGTAGCCTGCGCTCTTATAAATCTGGGTTGCCAGTACCTTAACCTGAAGATAAAGCACACAGGTTTTTGTTAATGGAAATACCAGGCCACTTAAAGGTCAGAACCCCCAGAATTCACTCACTGAGCTGCAGAGTCTGCACCAGCACTAGTCAATTGACTGCAGGTGCTAAGAGACTTCTTTGAAGCTCATTCTGCTTTCTGATTGCATAAGTATCTTCAAAACCAAAACACCAAGTATAAATAAATGGGACATCATGTGCAATGTTTTTGTTACTGAGAATAAATCATTAATATTGCCTTCAGTAAGTTATATTTAATTTGAACATGTTAACCTTACCTACGGGGACACAGATGGTTTATGTATGAGTGAACTGTTTTGTTTTACATATTGTTCCCTGGCTCTAATTTGTTTGGCCTTGTACATGTAACATATAGTTCTTTGCACAGTTTATGTCTCCGGTGTATCCCTGGACACCAAGTGAACAAAATATACAGTCTTTGCCTGGAGTGAACCCTGGGGCCATGGGTCTTATGTGTCACTGTGGATGACACGGACAGTTGGAGTCTCTATATAGATCCATATTTATACTTGCTTTATAACACAGAGCTGTTTGTCTTCTCACCGCAGTGCATAGGCCTGCAAATAAGGCTATTTTATAAGGATTTTTAATTGGACTCAAGCTTGCTACTATTGACGGTATAGTGTAAATTACAAATAACAAAAATATAGTCATTATCAGTGGTTTCACAATGATGAAAAATTAGCACAGTTGATGTCTTTTGATTGAGAAAAAGTTCTCAAAAGCCGAAGCCAATGTCCCTGAATCAATCTTTAAAACATTTTCACTGTACTTGTTTATATGCCACATTAACTGTGTTATATATAACAGTGATATTTAAATGTAGTACAGTCATTAGATTTAATTAAAGTCTTTATTAATATTATTTTTAATGCTTGATTATCTCAAAGGCAAGGGGTAAACTCAAACAAAACCAGAAGTGAACCAGGACTGAACCAGGTCTAAAGTAGGACCAAACCAAGGCCAAACCAAGATTATCTCTGTACTTGGAGTAATAAAGCCTGTATGGCCTCTAACCCTTTTTTTTTTTTTTTTTACTCATTCATTTAATTCACATTTTATATATAGAATAACCTATAACTTTATTCATCTCACTGCTTCACAGAGAAATTCAGTATATGATACAATGACATTAACAAAGTATTAATACATTTAAGTGCTCAATATTTACATATTGACTGATGGTAATACCAAACCTTTTTATTAATATCGTTTTCACTGAATCACAGATACACGGTTACTTAATGCTTCTTTGGGTCTTCTCACACTCTTCTTAAGTTGCTGTCCTCCCCTAATGTTTCTGTTATGACACAGGAGAAGGTAACTGTATCATGTTGTAAACAGGAGTAAATTTAGCTGCACCCTGGGTGACCGGTCACACTTCGGCCCTGAATACTGTAACTACCAGTTTTAGATGTGGACATGGCAAAAAGGAACAGGCTCATAGACTTGTAAAGAAATTCACTCTCACATTCATTTACTATGGGGGCTCTAGATTCACCAATCTACCTTACAAGGGCTGCAGCAAAGTATTCTAAAAATGTCTTAATAATTCAATAGGTTTGCAGCAGATGTAAATTACATTAGTTTCATTATTAAATTAAGGAAGGTCTCTTTAGTATATTACAGTCACTATCCAGAAATTATATTAAATCTGCTGTATCTCTTAAAAACATGAAAAACAAAACTTGCTAATTTTAAAAAGTTTGTTGTAGTCCAAAGTTATTGCTTACTTACCTTTGCATTCCGAGCATCCTAATTTTTCACCACAATAGTTTAAAGGCACATTTCAAATAATAAAAGGAGAATGATTTAATTGGTAATAAGTTTGTTTATGTTGCATATTGTATAAGCAGAAAAATAATCATTTCTTTTATGGTTAAAAAATTGGGCATCCCAGCTTAAACCAAGCATATACACGTTTGGTCATCCGCACCATTATTTGTGAATGGTACTGGTTGTCTTACAATTAATGTAAGCGCAATCCAGATAGCATTTAAATGTCCAAAGCATATTTTTGATTAAATATTTCTGCTATTATTCCCTGTATGTATTTAAATAGGAGATGGCTGGAGGAAAACCACAGCACAGGCCCATGTCTGACCCTCTGAACACTCTGTGTGGGCCCAAACACACAAGGCTAGACTACTTCCGGACTGGTTAAGTCATAGTTCAAATTTGGCTTTTGTCAACTGTCCGTCTGACAACTGTTTCATTTTACCAGGATTAAGACATTATTCATAGTTTTAATAGCAAATATAATATCAAGTGCACACACGCACACACACACACACACACACACACGTACACATATATTATATAATATTTGTCTTTCTGGCATTGTGTTACAGATGTGGTCACTCGGCGGTATACAGGACCAGGGAGATGGCCGCTCGCGCTATTGTCCCATTTGTTCTGGTCACTCAGGTCCCGTCCACTGTCTGTGATTTACTGAAGGAGCTACCTCTGAGCCCAGGCCCCAAGATCCAACACAATCACATCCATGGGACTCTACTGCAGGTCAGAACACACAACAATGTGCGATATGTACATGTAATACTACAAAAGTGGGCACAAATTCTATTGACTTTAATGACATTTTAGCCATGTTATATAATGAGTGTTCTCTCATCATTGTCTTACTGCTGGAGTGCTCATAAAATGTCCATTTTCACCTACCCCCTATCTCTGCCAACTGCTCGCAACTATGCAGAAAATTTTGACTCTGGGCAATACATGTATGGCTAAAAATGTGCTATAAAAGGCTGATATGAAGTGGAGGGGCTTCTCATTTGTGCAGTTTTGAACAGATAGTCAATGTTTTTTTATTAAGATAATTTAGATCAATATTGCAGTTTACAATGAGCAAATTAAAAAATCTAAAGTAATGAATAAAGGATTGGATTTATATAGTACCTTTCAAGACACCCAAAGCACTTTATAGTGCATAATTCATTCACTCCACGCTCATTGGCGGTAAACTATTGCAGTCACAGTTGCCCTGGAGCAGACTGATGGAAGCAAGGTTGCCAATCTGTGCCATCGGACTCTGACCACCACCAACACTCGCATGCAGACGCCACATTCATACTAGGCAAAGTGGGTGACATATCTTTCTTAAGAACACTCGATTCCACTGGTTCACTTTGGGGTGGACTGGTATGTGTGTCTCCACTATCTAAACTGAACTGTACCACCTGTATGAGGGGTCTGAAGCAGACGAGGATGAAGAATACTAGCTCTCAGTGGGGTCTGGGGTCCGTGCACTACTGCTCCACACGTGGTTAAGGACCAAATGAGACGATTGGACAACATATTATAGTTTATTTTTTGTGCATAATGCATCTAACATGTGCCAAAGCCAATGCATTAATGCAAAACGCAGCATAGAAACGCTAAGAAATGAAATAATTACAGAAAAAGCTGACGATAGCTTTAGCCTCATCTCTTTCTGCTTTTTGTGAATCACTGAGATCAGCCATACAATTACAAGTATAATTTAGATTTTATTGAGAAAACATTTGTAATGTTTGGGTGATCAATCGCATCAATGTCTCACAAAGTAGAGCCCCTATCCCTGGATCTGGAGCCGTGCTTGGGACATGGAAACACAGCTTGACTGGAGACGGTCGCACCAAACAGATTTGCTCCAAAGCAGCCCCAAGTGAACTGTGCCAGTGGAAAAAAAGCTCTGTTCTTAGTGAGAATCCTCAGACCTTCTGGTCTTTTCTAACCATTGAGTCTCTATCACACTGTCGACGTATGTGGTACTGTTTAATATTAAATACCTGAAAAAAGTATTAAAATTAAAACTTTAATTTTAAAAAGGTATCGCGCTAATGTCCCACCATTAATCCCGTATTATGACAATGGAGTTAAAAGTTCATTGCCCCAAGACTAATGCATACCACAACTAGTGACGTAATTTCTGTATATAACCCTTTACATGATGCTTGTTTGACATCCAGCTTCCCCACAGTACAATCACAACACAAACTTCATCAAACTCGTGTCTATTCAACCCTTTGCACTCTCTCTGCTCTCCTTCCTCCTTCTGGAAACCCCCTCTCCTCTCTGCTTTCTCCATGTGTTGATATTAGCAGCAGACTGTTTGGTTGTGTTTGTCTTTGCCTGATGACAGAACTAAACTCTGGTATTTGCGTAGCAATAACTGCCTTGTCTGGACAGGCTCTCTATGTTGTCTATATCTGCAATCTAAATGTGGTTGTGCAGTTTTGCTTGTTATGATAAGAGCATCAGTTTTCGCATCTTGAATTTCAGCACGGTGCAAGTTTTTCACGTTTGAACTTGAGTCGATAAGGCCCCGGGATATTAGAAACCAGAAACCGTCTAATATCCTCTTTCGAAAAATGTATTTATGTTTAAAGTTGTGGTGAATCAAACAGAATGATGGAGGAAGTGGTATGTTTCAGGTTACAACATGAGTCCATCCATCATATACTTTGGTTTATGTGATGAAAGCAGGCTATTGAAGTGCATTGTGTAACACTTTGGGATATACAGATGGAGCAAAATGAGTGGGTTTCTTTTGCAGTGTTTTTTAGTTTTTTCTGGGATGATCTTCCTTGACTAACTCAAAACCTCCAAAGTGTTGTTTAAGCTTTTAACCATGTGACAATTCTTTTACCGCCTCATTTACCCACTCAAATTTGTATTGAGAGTTACTCATGTATTTTTGAGTAATCTTTATTCTTTATTAAAATGTCCGAAATGTAACACAGTAATCCACAAGTGTTATAGATTATAACTATATATCACACAAAAAGCACAATATGTCATCTTTAATGAACACTTAGTGTGCAGTCTGCTGATGTGTCCTTGGGCGAGACACTTCAGTCTGCTCATATGAATGTGATTTGTGATTGATTGCTGGTGGTTGTAAGGACCAATGGCTGCCTCTCAAGTACAACATAAATAGATGGCAATGTTATTTGCTATACGCTATTAAAATATTAGCAGACCTATTATGCAAAATCAACTTTTAAAATCAACCATGTTATAGTTGTTTCCCCCCACCATTTACTCACTCAATCATGTATTTGGAATGATATGTGCCTGTTTGAGCAATATTTAATCTCTTATTTTTAAGATTCCATATTGCAGATCAACCCCCATATTCATGACCACCAGCATACGCCCACTGCTCTCTACTTACTTCGTTTTCCAATTTTATTTTCTTAATTGGTGATACATGTAGGATTCAGCAGCGTCTCATAGTCACTTTCATGCAAATGAAAAAAAATCTGCTACCCACTAACTTGATCTGCAGCTATCCATCTAGGGATGGGTATCGAAACCTGGTTTCATAACGGCACCGCTGCCAAATCTTAACGGTCCAGTGCATCAATGTGCGGTCAAATACAAGAATGAAACTTATTTCTTTCAAAAGAAATTTCCTGTGTGTGTAACCTGTCAGCCCCACTTTGATAATTCATGGAGCACGCGGTTATACATGATTTCAAGTATGCAGCAAGATTTTTATGAAATCCAAAATTCCCTCAAACATCTGAAATTATTATTGAATGCAAACTAAGTATAAAAAATGGTACATTGATTGAAATATTGACCACCTAAGTATCTTGGGTTTTGGTTTCAAATTGTCAAATACATATCTCAGAATTATGTGACAGTTTAAAATCGAAATGATCATTTTATTATAAAAACAAATCTTGTATCCCACTGAATTACAGAAAAGACATTGTTTAAGCAATCTTTTTTTTTTTTTTTTCTGTACTAGATTATGGAGATATATATATGCAGCCTTCAACATCTACTTTGAAACCTTGAGATGCACTTTTTCAGTCAGCCCCTTGTTTTATGACTTTTTATAACAAAAGAAGAGATGAATGAAATGAAAATGAAATGCACATCATATCAACACTAGTGTCCCAACACACTATACTGTAATTAATAAGCCTCATACAAAAATAGTTGCTATTTATATCTCTTTGACCTTGCCTTGACCATAGTGATGACAGTGTGGTAAATGGGCATGTCTCAGAGGCTATGGGGATAGGGACGGGATGTACTGAAAATATTGATACGGAAATTGCCAGGATGTCCATTGCAATAAATCACCGTATCAATGAGATGCTGTAGTGTGACACTTTTTAACAACTTTTCATTATAAATTGCAGATTTCTATAGTTGACTACCTGCTGACTACTGTGTTAAGGCTTACCCACTAAGATGCAAAAGTGATAGCAAAGGCATTGAACAAGAAATGTCATTTTGTCTATCTGCAAGATACATATTGTATTGAGGTTCTTGGAATAACCAGCCCTAGGCGGTATAGGTAAAATTACTAGGTTTGGATTTTCATTTGGGATTTTCCTAATAAAATTACAATGTGATCCATAGAGAAAACTGTATTTTTGGTTGTTGTGTGGGAACTTGATGAAGATTTTGAGTTTGTTAAGAGTGTTTATCTACAGGAGCAGGCAGCGTGACATTGGGAGACATGCAGGTGAAGTGGTCTAAAGATAGAGCTGATATGTGTGAGGAGAGCGTGATAGGGAGATAACAGAGGTATACATCTATGTGTTCTTCACTGGGCTGTAGCATGTTTACACTTCACCTGCACACATATTGTTTATCACTTCAGTATGGGCAACTAAGGTGTATGGAAGTCTTTGGAAGATGAAGGAAACAATTGTTGTTTTGAATGTGTACTTGGACGTTTTGGTAAGACATGGACAGCCTTTTTAAGGAGAATATTTGATCTCAGTATCATTGTGTTGATGTATAGAAATGTAATTATCATATTGATTATTAAATAAGTAAAGTTTATGTATTGTTGTGTGGCATTTTTTGCAATCTGTATCATAAGAAATTGTTATTGTCACCGTACTATGATTTCAAACTAGATTTTGATACTAAGGGAAAAGCTCAATGCTTTCATTTTAATACCTAAATAAAATCCACATTTTCAATGTTTTAATTGTTTCAATTTGAAACATTTGTCCTTAGTCTGAGCAGACGTGCATCTCCACAAACCTGACTTTTGTTTGGCCTGGAGGTCTTGTTCCCCTGGCTATAATCTTCCACAGTAAAGCATTAATCATGTCTATCTCCATAGACAATGTATGGTTTTAACTTCCCATTTCCATGGACGTGCCACCTCCAGAAAGTTACATACTGCACTTTTTAAGTAATTTTCAACAACAAATATAGTTTTGTTAAAATGTGTTCCTAGCTGTTCTTATGGGTTATAAAACTATATAAAAGTAATGATATTCTGCTTGTTCAAATGAGCATCTAGGTTCGATAATAATTTTAGTATTGATTAGAATCTGGGTATCAAACGTTTTTTGACAACCTAGAGGAGCAGTACAGTATTTGTTTATGTATATTTTCTTAATTGTCTAAATGTCTTAATTCAAACATGTGGAACAGTGTATCTCACCAAAAGTAAAGTGTAATCTTGTTAATATGCTTCAGAGTGTAACTAGCAGATGTGTTTGCGCAAAATTACTTCCTCTGTTATTGTCAAAGAACAACATGATGCGACACGTGCGGGGCTGTGAACCATCAGGACCACTGCTGTGCCATTGCCCCTCCATTCACACGTGTACTCACCATAACTCTCCCAAATGTACAAATATACTCCAATGTGTCCAGAGAAGAAAGATGCATTGTAAATGACCGAAGGCATCTGTTTTTCAGTGAGTCATGCAGTCAGTGATTTCTCTCTTCCCACACTTTCTGATGGCTTCAATATGTTTGGACGGACACATAGTACTCAGAGACAAAGTAAACATGTCCATCACCATTCGGCTACAATTATGATAATAAACTCCAACCTGAAGGTCAGAGGTTCAATCCCACCTTTGACCAGCGCACACTGTTGTTGTGTCTTTGGGCAAGGCACTTAATCCACTTTATCTGTGTTTGAATTTGGGAAGGTCAACATTCCTAAAATTGTCCCAGCTTTTTAAAACAGATCCATTTTGTACCCTTAGAATTATTGTCTCCTGTCTGCATTGTGAGTAGTTCTGAGATATTAAGATTCAAATTTGTGACCAGTTGTTAAGTACTATGGAATCAGAAAGTAGTTTTTTGCTGATAAAAAAAAAAAACAACAACTTTAAAATGCACCAGTCTTTACAAAATCTCTATAAAGTGCACAGAAGGATTATTTGAATAACTTAATCCTGATGTTGGAGAGAACTCTATAATTCTATTTCTAAGGGAACAATTTGTTTGCGAAATGTTGTTTAAGGAAAAAAACACTTTTGCATACTTGAAAAAGGTATGTTAACATAATCTGATAAGCCTGCTAATATTTGATCTGATACAAAACTCCAGATTGTTCCTGATTTATTGAGACCTCATGATTCTCAGACTAACCATTTCTAATGTTGACACAACTTGGACTGGTCTTAACAAGCCTTTTGGATGAACCGGCACTAACACGACTTGACTGCAATTTTGGCTCCTGTTTTTATGGGCCATGCTTTTCAGGTCTGGTTGCTAATCATCCTTTGTGTATTTCCACAACAGTCTCAGGAGAACTATGGCTCTTAAAATCTTTTGTTTTTTATAGCAGCATAAACTTAACCTGTGTTATTTTAAAAAAGAAAAAAAAAAGTAATGTGGACCTTCTAGTTGTTTACTATTGCTTTTTCAAAGTTCATACATTTCTTAAAATGTTAAACTGTTGCTCACAGCTGTTCCCTTTATGTGTTCTCCAAGCCTAGTTGAACAAGTAAATGTAGCTGATCACTGCCCAACAAAAAATGTTCCATCATAATACCATAAAAGACATGTCATAGGTTTCAGACAAACAACTCCTTCCTGTTTTGAAGGACTTTGTGAGGACTTTTCCCTGTTCTATAGATCTATATATTTTAATTTGAATTGGTTAATTGCTATGACACCGCAGGATAGTTACTCTCAACACTGTTGTTAAAGTGCACTATGTTTTTTTAGTGGATAATACGCCACCTGCTTCTCTTTTTGGATATATTAATCTTTTGATGGGGATGTTACACTGTATGCCATTAAACATATTAATCTAGCAGTTATTTCATTTGGGGAATTTCAATTGCTGAAAATACCTTGATACACATGCATTTTTATTATTGCCTCTCCACAGATCTATCTTGTCACTTGGCCTGGTGGCATCACATGCTTGTCTCCAAGGAGATAGATAGGTCTAACAACATACAGTGGAACATTCAGCCCAAAAACAGCATCTCCATGGAGACAAGCAGTTGGTGTAACCTCCAGAAAAGTTCCACTCTGCACCTTTAAATAAAAAACTTTTTTATCCAAACTTGAGAGTTTGCATGTGACTGTATTTTGATTTTTTTCTCCACTAGATAATGCTATTTATTCTACTCAATCTTTATTTAGCATCTCTCCGGCCCGAATAAAGCTCTATTGGCATTTATTATGTAACAAGGCATAAGTTGTCTATGAGAGAACACATTGTCTAATACCCATCTCTAACATTACCCTGGTAAGCATTTAATGAAAAAGATTCCTTTTTTCATCTTTATTCCAGCCAACCAGCCGGTGGCAATCAAGACATGCAGTGAGAAAGATCTATTTTTAAATCCAAGACCATAATTAGGCTGGAAGATGTGACACCAATTAGAAGAACCTTAAAACGAGGCCTTTGACATGTCTCATTTCTTGTTTACAGCGTTAGCTTTAAATTGGCATTGGGGTACGCTGCCGGGATGTGATCACTTTGTCTGCTGTGGTCACTATTTATCAAATATGGACAAAGTAATTCTCAGTTGTGAACAAGACAAGCTATTGAAGGAAGGCACATCATAACTCACATTATAATAACTAATAACAGGCAGGTGTGGTTATAAAGCTCTGGGTGATTTGTATTTTTTTACTTTTTTTTTTTTTAATATGGTTTGGCAATATTCAGAAAAGCCACTTAAAATTGTTATGAATGGATTATGAATGGAATGGAATGATTAAAGAATATATTTTTAGGTCAAAGAAATTGTAATTAATGGAATCTTTGAACATTATGAGTTTGTTTCGTAATTTTGTATTATAATGAATATAGATAGAAATATGTACTAAAAACAAGTACTGTTAAAGTTTTAAACCTTATGCAAAAATGTTCAAATAACACTCTATTCTTAATTTATTGGTTATGATTTAGTGTAAATTTTAAATGTTCTGATTTCCAAGTAAGATTCAATAAATTATGTTGAAATATGACTTAAATTGTTACCAAACTGCATTGTTTTAAGCCCCAGTGAACAGTAGTGATTGTGCAACTTCATTTTTTTTAAACCCAGTCTGCACTGCCTTTATGGGGATCTCTTTTGGTGCGAATGGGCGCGTCCAAACTTTGCCTAACCTCTGTCGTTTGGCTTTTTATGTGAACGTCGAGTCTCTCTCCTCTTTCTCCTTAAGTATATTTTTTGTGCTGGTCCGAACCTCGAACGGGCACACCATTATTTGTACTTGCCCTCTGCGGCGTGCGGAGCGTGTGGGCCGGCTGTGGTTGCGGCAGTGGGCGGGACAGTGGCTTGATAACAGAGTCTGGAGGGACCTCACATCCACCAAAACTATTTTTACCACCTCCAAAAGCGGACGCAGAGCCGTTGCAACATATGCACAGTTACGCCTCGCTACAAAACAAGGCAAGACATACCAATATAGATTTTTTTTTTTTTTTTTTGTCTAACCAAAGCCTATGGGAGTTTCAGACTTTTTCACAATACCGTTGACATTTCACCTAGATGGCATGAATAGGTATCCATCAATATTTTGTTGATTGTGTTTTGGGTAGAGGGACCTTTTCATAATTAGTTTTATATATATTTTTGGAAGAAAAATGGGGGAATGCTTTCATGCTTGGATGCACTAGATACCTGCCATTTTCTTCTTCCATACTCTGTTGACAGTATATTTAGCCCATTTTGTATTTAACTTTAAAGTGGTAGTTACCTGTTACAGTACATTTACTATGGGGACTTTTTCTACGGAAAAATATACATTTCATACATAAATGTTCTACTTTTGAATACCTTTTTGTGGCATAAAGGGTATAACTGCCCTGTCACTGCAACATCATGGTCAGGGTGCCACCAATATCAAAACACTGGGGTAAGTGGTAACCTTTATTATTGGAAGTGCTGTTTTTTCCTCAGAACCTTTGGTCAGTGTTTTTTTTTGTTTTCTTTTCTTCTTCTTCCCTATCCCCACACACACATTTAAAGTTCAGTGTCCAGTAATGCATAATGCATTAAATTTGTATTACATGGTAGCATTATTTTTTGTTTACTGTTAACAAAAATTACAAACTTTACCATAACAACAGCCATTTCTGAATGATTTGTCTCACAATTACAATTTACAGTTACAACAATTATTACCATAACAGAAGCAATATTAAAGATGCACTATGCAACTTTTCTGGTAGACGATCTCTTCCCTGTTTGTATGCAAGGAGATGTTTTTTTTTTCAAAACAGTGTGGCATAAAACTTCAGCTATCTCTACAGAGACAAGCAGTTGACAACCAAGAGAGACAATCTCACTTACAGTAAGAATGCATGTTCCACAGTGTGTTTTTGAGCAATGAAAACAGTTTAAATGAAATTTGATAAAGCAATACTAAATGTTCTTTTTTTTTGTTTTTTCTATTTGTCCTAAATTACATTTTTGAAGTTGGACACACAATTGACCACACAAATTTCAGAATTTAAAATTTCAGGTAAGTGTTTGAAACAAATCTTAAGACTCTTGGAATACGGTTTGATAATTAATACACAGTTGACCTGACTGCTGCCCCATAGCAGTTATATAATGTCTAATAGCATGACTCCAGTGTCCCGTCCCTCATGGGTAGAGTGTAGTTATATTTCTTTGGGAGGAACAGGGTGGCTGCTGCTTTACTATAAATATGCCGTATATTTGTCGATTCTGGATTGAGCCGGTTGAGCCTCCCATGAGCGGGACTTCCCAATCCAGTGCATGAGGTGTATCTGGAGCAAAGCATCATGGGAGTTGCTGCAAACCAAACCTTATAATAACGGAGCCTGTGATGGTGAACCAGTCTACTGATTTCATAAGAGCAGCCCAGTAATAAGCATAAAATATACTGTCGCTGCTGTCTTCTTATGTCATGTTGGATTCGAGGGTAGAGGTGATGTGATGGGCAGGTAGAGAAGGAGTTGTGTTTGTTTTGATATAGTTTAATGCATTTAGAGTTTGTAATTGTTTACAAAACCTGAACCTGGACAAAATGGTATATCTGTGGTTTTTATGTATTGTGTTCTTCATTTGAAATATATGCATCCAAAAGCTATCTATGGGTTTAGAATGATGAGAAATTTTTACCGTTGCCATAGCACTTTAAAACAAAATATATCTTTTGAATGGGGAAAATCCTCAATGTTGCATATAACAGGAACCTGAAACTCTTGAATTCACCAAACACAATTCAATAGCTATTTATTGTGCATTTTGTATACTCTATGTTGCTTTTCATTGCATTATTCATTCCCTTCCCTACATGTCTGTGGCAAGTTAAGCTGCTATGTAGCCAAAACTGTCCTGGGGCAGACTGACAGACCATGGCTGTTGTTCTGTATCTACCACCTCTCTGGCCTCCACTTAACCCAAACAATAATTAAGGTAAGGTAGAAGAGTGCATTGCCCAAAAATACAACAAACGGTACAGATGCCACTAGCAGGAATTGAACTGGCAATTACCTGGTCAGAAGGTGATTCTCTCTATGAACTCAGCCTCTACAACTTCTATATAGTATGTATCCATCTATGTACTGAAATTATGGCAGACATTATTAGATCTAAGAGTTAAATTTTTTGTACCAGAGTTAAAACTGGACCTTGGTTGCTATTTTTGTGTTTCCTTGGATACTCCACACTTTTAACAACTGCAAGTCCTTTACCTCATCATTATATATGTATATCTTTTGTGACCTTAGAAAATTTATGTCTGCCTCTTCATCCCTATGCGCTCATCTTGTTGTGAGTGACGGGTTGCCAGTGCAGAGGCTGTTTGTTGGACCCTGGGTGTAGCTGGGCGTGGAGTCTGCAGGAGGGACCAGGGGGCAGGCCAGGGCTCGGTGGCCAGGCTCGGTGCTACGTGGTCGAGCTGGTTTTTCCCCACGTTGCCTTCTCTGTACGGCGTAATGAATGGCTTCCTCCTGGTCTGTGGCTATAGGCCCAGCTTAAAGAGTATACTTACCAAGGCCCAGAATACACACCCCAGTCATCCAGCCGTTGTGCCGAGGCTTTTTGGACACTCCCAGCCACCATCCACCTGCTACAGGCCACTCGCTCACACACTCACTCAAAATACTTCTCCTGGTCAACAATAGGAGGCTCTTTTTAGAAACTCAGTAGTTGTGTTGCATTTTTTGCTTTTTACTGCAGGTGTCTGAAAACAGAACTGGATTATCCTGAAAGGTAGAGAAATTGTACTGTTTTGGCATAAATTCACTTTGTTTGGAGTCTGCCTATGTGTCTTCCATGATGACAAGCAGGTGACACCTCTAGGCCAAGTTACTGGTCAGATCTGTGGCGAGGCAAGCCCACATACATGTAAGAATGCATATATTTTAAGCAACCTAACACCTGAGATTGTATAAATGCAATGCATTTATACTTTGTCTGGAATGTCCCACAATAGGGCATACCAGACAAAGTAACAACATCTCCAAGAGAACAAGCAGGTGACATATTTTCCACCAGAAAAGTTACATAGTGCACTTCAAATATAGTAATAAAAGGACATGGCTCTATTCAAAAGTACCAGTTGCATGGCGGCACTATGCAGTGAACGTGGCTTTAGACACTTTTCTCTTCTTCGTTTATGGAGTGAAAAACACATCTAACAAACCCTCCACTGCACAGCTCCATTCACTCCATGTAAAAAGTATAATTTAGCTGAATGAGTTGCTTCTGCTGCGTCGTCTGTCACTCCTCTGGTCAAACATAAGTGCTATAGTGCGCTGAGGTTTGGGAGATTTCAGTGCCTCGGGCTATCCTGTCTACAGCCCTGTGTAATCCTCTCTGGCTGCTGCACAGTTGGCAACACACTTTCACTTTTTATTTAGTAAACAACACGGACACAAGACCAGGCTCACTGCTGGTCTGACTCTATTTGAACTTGAGTTAGACAGAAGGCTGTGGTGAAGATGCATGAAGCCCTGTTTGCAGAAAAACAAAAACAAAAAAACAGTGCACTTTTAAACTATTTATCTACAAACTACATATGTTTTCTGGTGAGGGGTTTGCTACCTGCTTGTCTCCATGAAGAGTATGGCAATGTCAAGTGTTTTAATTGCTACTAAAAAAAACTTGAAAAACATGCACATTCCTCCGTGAGCAGACTTCCCTCTCCACAGATCTGGCTTATAACTTGGTGCTGTCTCCTGCTTGTCTCCATGGAGATAGAGAAGTTTAATAGAAAAACATTTTAATTTTCATCCTTTGTCTGTATAGCTCTGATTTTATAAAGGTTGTAGATTATTTCTAATGTTGGAGGTTTTTTGGCCTTCTCAGTTAATGAGGTCACACAGGTTAACATGTCATTTGAAGTTTGTAGAAATAGAAAACCATAAAAAATGGTGTTGCTGCAATGGTCAAATGTCTCTAGTTTGTGTCATTCTTCACATTCTGAAAAACAGTCAATGCAATGAAAAAAAATGTAATTGGCCTCAGCAACAACTGTACTCAATTAGCCTTCATTTGAAGAAGAAACCGGTAATACTGTAATGCTGAAATACTGTAATAGTAATAAAAAGAACAATACATTTTTTCTCAGAATTGCCCACCTCATGTTTTTAATTCTGTTAATACTGTCTAGAATGCGACAAAATATTAAGTTAAGTCATATAAGGAAATGGGCACTTGACCTATATTTGTTGGTCATACTTGTCTTGAAACAGTAGACCTTTTAATACAGTTGTCTTTTGACTAGAAAGAGTGAAGCTTTCAGGATTTCCTGAAGCCTACTCTGCCCACATAATCAGCGTAGAATATACATAAAGTGCTTATTCTTGTTTTAAACCAGGCATTTTTCTATGGGCCAATCATCACTGACCACAAACTCCAAACATATAGACAAGAAGTACACTTTTCTTCCATTTCTTCCATGTCTGCTCCGCCAAAGTGCTTGTTTCTGAAAGGAAAGTGGGTCATTGGGAGGAAATCCACATTTGCTAAAACAACAAGACCGTATCTGAACCCACGACCTTTCAGCTTGAGGGCATTGTGATGTTAAGTCCAAGGCTGGTACTCCACCCACCGTCCCACTTGAGTTCTGTCTGTTTGAGGACATCCAGGACACGTTTAGACACTATATGAGTCATAGCCTGGCATCTCAGTACTCTACGTCCTACATTAAAGGCATGCACTATCTAGAGTACTGCAACAAGTCCCATAAGAATCCAGGAACTCAAGTCCAATATTTGCACTTTATTCTTTTACCACTTTACATTGGATAACCTAGACCCACTGATAAATATATGTAGAGAAATTAGATTACCATGTTGTCTAGATCAGAGTTTAAACTTATGGGTGAAAATAAGCCACAATCCCCGATCTTGTTTAATCCCAAAAGCTAAACTGTATTGGGCCTGCTTATTATTTGGATGGGAGACCCCTGGGAATACTGTAGTGGGGCAGCAGTGGCTCTACTGCATACTTAGGCAAGACACCTCACCCACCTTGCATATGTATGGCAGCCTCACTTCTGTCTATCTACCCAAGGATAGCTGGGACTTTGAACAATATCTGTAAATACTTTTTTCTTGTGTTTTCAGGTGTTGTTCCTTCTTCGTTCCTTCCAGTCCGACTCTCACAGACCCCTCCCACCTGAAAACGGCATCGGCTCAGCTCTCCGTCAGCGCATGTGGATCGCTTCATGGTATGTTTATTCACAGACTTAAATTAAACAAAACATACCTAATATAGCTGTTAAAATAAAATACTGTAATATGGTAATGTGTTCCTGGAGTTAAAAACACATTGCTTTGTATTGCTTAGAACACGGAGGGAAATATAACAAAAACATGGGACATTTTAATATTACTATTTTAGCAAAGGTTTTTTAGAATGTGCAGCCGGCAGAATTCAATTTTCTTTTGCTATGAACACTACATGGATCACAGAGACATATTGCCAATTATGGCATACTGTTATTGGTAATCAAATTCCTCCTTACAAAATTTGTACAAATGGATTACATAATAAGTAATAACAAATGTACCAGGAATTGGCAATCTCCAGAATGTGATTATTGTATGAGGACAAAGTATGTTAAACTTTGTCTCATGTTCAGATATTGAGCTTCTGTGTGTAGGCTCTTAAAAATAACTTTGTCAAAGCAGCTTCAAAAGTCTGTATGAACACAGCCCTCTATCTATCAGCACACGTGTCCTTCTCCTCAGTAACTTAAGCCCCACACACAGATAAGTAGAAGAATACAGCCCCTTGTCCCACTGCTCAAGCCGTCAGCCATGTCCGCTGTACGTCCCGCTCTGGCTCCCCTTTCAAAGAGACCGCCCGCTGTCCCATCTGCCAGCCCCCACCTCTTGCACCTCTCACCCCGCGACCAGGCCTCCAGATTGGGCACAGATTAGTGCGTGGCCCCCTGCTGCTGGTGGGAGGTCAGATTCGGTGCCTAAACAGATAACTCAGTCCGCTCGATCGCACTGATGAGCTTTTATTAACATGACGAGGTGAATTCTTGCCCAACCAAGCGTAGCTACAGCCGCCCTGTTTGATCACTGACCAGGACATCTCGAGATCTAAGGCAGGTCAAAGGAGAGAGGAGAGCAGGGGTTCTCAATCATGGTCTGAGGGCTGCTGGTTGTGGATAATGAGAATTTTGATGGGCCATATTTCAAATTATAGGTAATATTTGGAATGTGGTTATCAAGGCATTTGTCTAATATTGGTATAATATTTATTTTTTTAAATCCACAATATTATAAACACGGCAAAAAGTGCTGCTGTGTTGTAATCTTTCAAACACAGGTCATATTTCTGAACATCAAGGCGTTTTTTTTGTTTTTGTTTTTTTTTTTTTTTTCACCCCAAAAATGGAATACAGTTTGAGGACATGGAAAAATGGACACATTGGTGCCACTAATGCACTTTAAGAATCTGGTGATACACATTTATAATCACACCTGCACTTGTTTTCAATGTTTTAAATGGGCTTCTGTAGTTATTTGTTTTGTTTATTTTTGTTTGTATTGTTCTGTGTTTTAACAAGGCATTCATGAAAAAAAGTTTGGTGCTCTCATTGGGCTCGCCCCGTATAAATAAAGATGCATGAAAAACTATAAATGAAATACTTTTTTGACCTGGTCCTGATACTACCTATATTTTCAATTTGTAAAATGTAGAAAAGTTCTCCTCACCCTCAATTTTCAGTAAAATAATGGATGCATTGTGTCTTTTGTATTGAGCAGCTTTAGTTAGTTTTCATTGTCATCTCTGTCAGCATATCTGTGCTTGAGTGGTGAGAATTAACACCTGTGTTCCACCAAAGCAACTGGTTTTATGGAGCAACAGGTGAATTTTCATAACTTGGCCTCATACAGTGTGTAGTGTTTATTATAAGGATTTACACTGCTTTTTAGGAGTGCAGCTGTAGGCTTCTTATGCAAGTGTTCTGTGTGTCCTGACAAGTAGTTTTACTAGTGTTTGTAACAAGGGTGTATCTCAAAGTCGAGATGCATCTTTATAAAAGCAATCTTGAGTGATTATAGTAGAATTTATTTGAATGTTGATAGACTTTGTTATATTCCACAAAGTGCCCTAATTTTAAAGTGCTGCCAAAAACAGCAGTGTTTCATCAGTATTAATATAAATGATGAAAATCACATAAGTCTGATATTATAGTATTTTCCCTGTTATAAACAAAATCTTCAGAAAACAGCATTTTATTTTTAGGGTTATTTGTTAGTGAAAAACGCCATGGTACATTAAGTGTTATTATAATAAAAATTTGTCCCCAAGA